>NC_143041.1:35354946-35459946 GCF_057628025.1 Oncorhynchus mykiss
CTCTTAACTGCTAGGCTGCCCCGCCCCAACTTGCCCTAACCCATCTGGACAAGAGGAATACCTATGTAAGAATGCTGTTAATTTGATTTGACAGTGTGGCTTGAGGGAGGTCAATTAACGTGCTCCAAATGGCACCATAGGCCAATAGGGTTCTGGTCAAAAGTAGTTCACTATGTATGGAATATGGTGCCAGGAACGGGACTTAGGCAACATGGAGCCAGTAATGGGATTCTCTACACAGTAGCATGTTTTAAATATCATTATGTTCGTAGTTAAGAAATTATATTTGCTACATATCATCTTTCTCTCTGAGACAATATTTATTCCTCCGCCCTCTAGGTTCCTCTTTTGTTTTATCTGTCATCATCTTCTCCTAAATCATAATTGTTCTCTTTATGCAGCCATTATGTTCTTTATCTATCCTCCTCTTGCTGCTCCGCCTCCTCCTCCCCTCATCGCTCTGCCTTTCACTAAGACGTTTGCTTGAGGGAAGCCTTTCACTAAGACGTTTGCCTCCCTCCATCCCTATAGGTACATCTAACAGTGTTATCCTACTCATGTCATCGGCGTGTAGATATTACTAGCCACCTAAGGGGACTGTATAGTGGCATGTTGCCTTGTGACTTAAACATAGCTTGACTATGTTTACACACTTACTTACAGAAATGTGATAACAGGAAAGTGACAACAGGAAAGGGAGCACCACTCAGAGAAGACGTCTGAAAGATGCTGACATCTCCCCTCTAATCTTCCACTTACATCCATTTAGTCAGACAAACTCGCAGTACACAATAGACAACACGGAATTCAGTGTTGTGCCCCCATCAGATGGGCCTCTTTAAAGTGGCGTATAATACATGATACTGACAGATATATCTACAGTTAGATATACAGTCACTCCATATGCATCAGGCTCATCCTACATACAGTGCCTTGCGAAAGTATTCGGCCCCCTTGAACTTTGCGACCTTTTGCCACATTTCAGGCTTCAAACATAAAGATATAAAACTGTATTTTTTTGTGAAGAATCAACAACAAGTGGGACACAATCATGAAGTGGAACGACATTTATTGGATATTTAAAACTTTTTTAACAAATCAAAAACTGAAAAATTGGGCGTGCAAAATTATTCAGCCCCCTTAAGTTCATAATTTGTAGCGCCACCTTTTTCTGCGATTACAGCTGTAAGTCGCTTGGGGTATGTCTCTATTAGTTTTGCACATCGAGAGACTGACATTTTTTCCCATTCCTCCTTGCAAAACAGCTCGAGCTCAGTGAGGTTGGATGGAGAGCATTTGTGAACAGCAGTTTTCAGTTCTTTCCACAGATTCTCGATTGGATTCAGGTCTGGACTTTGACTTGGCCATTCTAACACCTGGATATGTTTATTTTTATTGTTTATTTTTGAACCATTCCATTGTAGATTTTGCTTTATGTTTTGGATCATTGTCTTGTTGGAAGACAAATCTCTGTCCCAGTCTCAGGTCTTTTGCAGACTCCATCAGGTTTTCTTCCAGAATGGTCCTGTATTTGGCTCCATCCATCTTCCCATCAATTTTAACCATCTTCCCTGTCCCTGCTGAAGAAAAGCAGGCCCAAACCATGATGCTGCCACCACCATGTTTGACAGTGGGGATGGTGTGTTCAGCTGTGTTGCTTTTACGCCAAACATAACGTTTTGCATTGTTGCCAAAAAGTTCAATTTTGGTTTCATCTGACCAGAGCACCGTCTTTCACATGTTTGGTGTGTCTCCCAGGTGGCTTGTGGCAAACTTTAAACAACACTTTTTATGGATATCTTTAAGAAATGGCTTTCTTCTTGCCACTCTTCCATAAAGGCCAGATTTGTGCAATATACGACTGATTGTTGTCCTATGGACAGAGTCTCCCACCTCAGCTGTAGATCTCTGCAGTTCATCCAGAGCCTCTTGGCTGCATCTCTGATCAGTCTTCTCCTTGTATGAGCTGAAATTTTAGAGGGACGGCCAGGTCTTGGTAGATTTGCAGTGGTCTGATACTCCTTCCATTTCAATATTATCGCTTGCACAGTGCTCCTTGGGATGTTTAAAGCTTGGGAAATATTTTTGTATCCAAATCCGGCTTTAAACTTCTTCACAACAGTATCTCGGACCTGCCTGGTGTGTTCCTTGTTCTTCATGATGCTCTCTGCGCTTTTAACGGACCTCTGAGACTATCACAGTGCAGGTGCATTTATACGGAGACTTGATTACACACAGGTGGATTGTATTTATCATCATTAGTCATTTAGGTCAACATTGGATCATTCAGAGATCCTCACTGAACTTCTGGAGAGAGTTTGCTGCACTGAAAGTAAAGGGGCTGAATAATTTTGCACGCCCAATTTTTCAGTTTTTGATTTGTTAAAAAAGTTTGAAATATCCAATAAATGTCGTTCCACTTCATGATTGTGTCCCACTTGTTGTTGATTCTTCACAAAAAAATACAGTTTTATATCTTTATGTTTGAAGCCTGAAATGTGGCAAAAGGTCGCAAAGTTCAAGGGGGCCGAATACTTTCGCAAGGCACTGTAACTACTGCTGTACTCAGCTTTCCTCGTCATATACTGTCCATACTGTCTATACACCCCTAGACTTTTTTCCACGTGTTGTTGTGTTACAAGGTGGGATTAAATTGATTTAATTGTCATTTTTTTTTGTCAATGACCTACACAAAATACTCTATTGTCAAAGTGGAAGAAAAATCATAAAGTTTGTAAAAATAAAACACAAATATATCTTGATTCCATACTGTAAGTATTCAACCCCCTGAGTCAATGCATGTTAGAATATGTTTTGGCAGGGATTACAGTTGTGAGTCTTTCTGGGCAAATCTCTAAGAGCTTTGCACACCTGGATTGGACCAAATTTGCACATTATTCTTTAAAAAAATCTTACATCTTACTTATTTTCAGGTCTTGCCATAGATTTTCAAGCCAATTTAAGTTAAACCTGTAACTAGGCCACTGAGGAACCTTCAATGTCATCTTAGTAAGCAATTCCAGTGCATATTTGGCCTTGTGTTTTAGGTTATTGTCCTGCTGAAAGGTAAAATAATCTCCCAGTGTATGATGGAAAGCAGACTGAACCAGGTTTTCCTCTAGGATTTTGCTTGTGGCTCCAATCCAATTTCTTTTTTATCCTGAAAAACTCCTCAGTCCTTAACGATTACAAGCATACCCATAACATGATGCAGCCACCACTATGCTTGAAAATATGGAGAGTGATACTCAGTAATGTGCTGCATTGGATTTGCCTCAAGGTTATTGTCCAACTGAAAGGTGAACTTGTCTCCCAGTGTCTGCTGGAAAGCAAACTGAACCAGGTTTTCCTCTAGGATTTTACAATACTAAGCGGTGATGCTGCCAGTCAAGATGCTCTTAACGGTGCATCTGTAGAACATTTTGAGGATCTCAAGGCCCATGACAAATCTTTTCAGCCTCCTGAGGGGAAGAGGCATTGTCATGCCCTCTTCACGATGGTGTTGATGTGTGTGGACCATGCCAGTGATGTGGACAAGAAAAAGAAGAAATATAGAAATATTAGAACGAGCAATGTAAGATTTAATGTTTAAAGATGTAAATCGTTTTAAAGAGCATTTACAGTACAGAACAAAAATGGCTTTTTCTCGTCTCTCAAGTATTAGACTGTCAGCATCCATTTACGGACTCACTCTGCTTCCAAATCCCCTTCCTCTCTCCCTTCCTCCCTGAGGAGGAGGATGGAAGGAATGAGGTAACACTGTGTGTGTGTGTGTGTGTGTGTGTGTGTGTGTGTGTGTGTGTGTGTGTGTGTGTGTGTGTGTGTGTGTGTGTGTGTGTGCGTGTGCGTGTGCGTGTGCGTGTGTGTGTGTGTGTGTGTGCGTGTGTGTGTGCGCGTGTGTCCGTCTGTGTGCATGTGATCTGCGAGGAAGAGCATGGAAGGAATAAGGTTGCACTTTCCTTGAACTGTGTGTCATATAACAGTGTCTTAATGTTGTGATAAACATGACATAACAAAAATTATTTGTTACAGCTTAATGATGACTCACTCTCTCCTGGGAGTCTGTGTTTACTGGTGAATGTATTTACAGGTAGTATAATTTCAGATTATTTATTTATTTTTACTTTCATTTGTTATGGACCTGTCAGGACGCACCTTTCAAGAAAGTGTCCCCAAAAGAGAGGCTGCATTCCAAATGGACTTATGGGCCCTGGTTTAAAAGTAGTGCACTATATAGGGAATACAGTGGCCTTTTGGGACGCAGATGAAGTGATCCTGAGGCTTTCAGATGGATCTCTCATGGTGCATTTCCATACAGATTTACCCCAGTGTTCTACCCAAAGGCTCAGGCTTTTCTGTTTCCATACAGGATTTACCCCAGTGTTCTACCCAAAGGCTCAGACTTTTCTATTTCCATACAGGATTTACCCCAGTGTTATACCCAAAGGCTCAGGCTTTTCTGTTTCCATACAGGATTTACCCCAGTGTTCTACCCAAAGGCTCAGACTTTTCTATTTCCATACAGGATTTACTCCAGTGTTCTACCCAAAGGATCAGGCTTTTCTGTTTCCATACAGGATTTACCCCAGTGTTCTACCCAAAGGCTCAGACTTTTCTATTTCCATACAGGATTTACTCCAGTGTTCTACCCAAAGGCTCAGGCTTTTCTGTTTCCATACAGGATTTACCCCAGTGTTCTACCCAAAGGCTCAGGCTTTTCTTTTTCCATACAGGATTTACCCCAGTGTTCTACCCAAAGGCTCAGACTTTTCTGTTTCCATACAGGATTTATCCCAGTGTTCTACCCAAAGGCTCAGGCTTTTCTGTTTCCATACAGGATTTACCCCAGTGTTCTACCCAAAGGCTCAGGCTTTTCTGTTTCCATCTACACGGCCGGCACCAATCTCTCACTGGGCCATGGATCCAGTGGACCTGCTCCAACATACCACGGCTAAAGGCTGTATCCACGTTGTGCCGTGCCTAAGACCAGCTCTAAGTCGTGGTATATTGGCCATTTACCACACCCCTTTACAGTCGAAAAGCAGCAAAAGTGCAGTAATAACATCATCCATAATTCACCGTTGTCATCATCCCTCTATGGCTACTGAGTGAAGCATGCACTGGCAATGGATGATGGAGCTACAGCTTTTCTGCTACATCATAACAGCGTCATGATTGTCAGGATCAAAAGAAAGTCTGTGCAGTGAAGTCATCATTAATCCACCATTGTCACCATCTCTCTGTAACACAAAACTCTAACTGAAGTAGCACCATGGCGACTGATCAAGGCCTTTATGGGCTGGCTGGGATGCTTTTGTTGCACTGTTGTTGGTGAGAGACACGTTTCTGCGGTGTGTGAGTGTGTGCGTATTAATAAAACATGGGAACAGCCAGATGAAAATCCCAGCACGGTGCCACATGCAGCGTCGTGACTCACTCACTCCTGGGACCAACTGTGCTTTGTTGGCTGGTGCCCTGTGGATTCATTTATTATTCAATTCTTCAAACATTACTTTCATTTGATTAATTATTGAAAGGTAGGGTCATTGCCAAAGAAAGGGCTCTGGGGTTGGGGGCGGGAGGGGGACAACTCTGCACTTTGACAACAGACAGGGCTTGATAACTTGGCCCTAGATCTGTGTATGCCGTCTTGTGACAATGGCCATAGGTGATGGAAAGACCGGGGATAAAAGATCTGGGATCAGGCTTCGTGTTAAAAGAGTGTTCGGCATGTTTTTCTTATTTAACCAGGCAAGCCAGTTCAGAACAAATTCTAATTTACAATGATGACCTACACCGGCCAAACCTGGGCCAATTGTGCACCGCCCTATGGGACACCCAATCACTGCCAGATGTGATGCAGCCTGGATTTCGCCACTCAGGAGCCCACGTACCATTAAACTCTGCTCTAAGGACTGTACTGTGTCTGTCTGAGTGTGTCTGAAACCGGAAACCAGGTAGACTATAGGGATGCGTGACTAGCATAACAACAACATGAGACTGGCATCCAACTGTCCTTCTTGTATCCACTTGATCAAGTCGCCGTCACAAACAGGAATAGTGGGGATATGTCTCTTGATATGTTTTAACTCTGACGTTTTTGACTTCCTTCTCCAGCAGTGAAAAAAACATTTCCCAGTTTCTAGCCTCCAGGTTTCCTTGCTGTGTACAACAGATGATGGTAATCAACACTCCTGTGGTAACAAACTGTATACTATTTAGTTCCAGACTGAAAAAAATATATCTATATTTTTTTTAGGCAAGAGTGCATATGAGGCCTAATCTTCAAAGGTTTGGTTTAGGATTAACAAAGCCTGACTTACTCTAATTACAAATACAGTATTACGTATTGCCCTAGCGACAGTGCCTGACTTAATATACACTATAAAAAAACAATTAAGTATGTGCGGTCCGCTTCAAATGACTGGATTTGGCTATTTCAGCCACACAAGTTTGCTGACAGGTGTATAACAACGAGCACACAGCCATGAAATCTCCATAGACAAACATTGGCAGTAGAATGGTCTTACTGAAGAGCTCAGTGCCTTTCAACGTGACACCGTCATAGGATGCCACCTTTCCGACAAGTCAGCTCGTCAAAAGTCTGGCCTACTAGAGCTGTCCCGGTCAACTGTAATGCTGTTATTGTGAAGTGGAAACGTCTAGGAGCAACAACGCCTCAGCCAAGAAGTGGTGGGCCACACAAGCTCACAGAAATGGACCTCTGAGTGCTAAAGCACGTAGCACGTAAAAACCGTCTGTCCTTGGTTGCAACACTCACTACCGAGTTCCAAACTGCCTCTGGAAGCAATGTTAGCACAATAACTGTTCGTCAGGGGCTTCATGAAATTATTTTCCATGGCCGAGCAGCAGCACACAAGGCTAAGATCACCATGCATAATGCCACTCCACGTCGGGTGGAGTGGTGTAAAGCTTGCCGCCATTGGACTCTGGAGCAGTGGAAACGCATTCTCTGGAGTGACGAATCATGCTTCACCATCTACCAGGAGAACACTACCTGCCCGAATGCATAATGGTAACTGTAAAGTTGGGTAAAGAAGGAATACTGGTCTGGGTCTGTTTTTCATGGTTTGGGCTGGGCCCCTTAGTTCCAGTGAAGGGGAATCTTAATGCTACAGCATACAATGACATTATATATTATTCTGTCCTTCCAACTTTGTGGTAACAGTTTGGGGAAGGCCCTTTCCTGTTTCAGCATGGCAATGCCCCTGTGCACAAAGGTCCATACACACATGTCCAAACACACATGGTTTGTCGAGATTGGTGTGGAAGAACTTGACCTCAACCCCATTGAACACCTTTGGGATGAATTGGAATGCCGACTTCGAGCCAGGTATAATCACTCAACATCAATGCCCCACCTCACTAATGCTGTTGTGGCTGAATGGAAGCAAGTCCCCGCAGAAATGTTTTAATATCTTGTGGAAAGCCTTCCCAGAGGAACAGACGCTGTTATAGCAGCAAACGGGATACCAAGTCCATATTAATTCCCATGACTTTGGAATGAGATGTTCGACGAGCTGGTGTCCACATACTTTTGGTCATGTAGTGTACGCCCTCCCACATGAGAAATACTACGTAATATTATGGTATAAATTCTAAAGTATTCACTGTAGTGTTTTTTCAGACTTTACTGTAGTATTCACTGTAGTGTTTTTTCAGACTTTACTGTAGTATTCACTGTAGTGTTTTTTCAGACTTTACTGTAGTATTCACTGTAGTATTTTTATGGACTAAAGTCGTAGACTAAAAACTACAGACTAAAGTATGCAAAAGCAATACTGTAGTATATACTGTAGTATAGTTTAAATAGAAAACTATACTATTCTGTAGAGAGGCTACATTCAAAATGGCCTTGTGGGCCCTGGTTTAAAAGTATGTATATATTTAGGGAATACAGTACCATTTGCTATTGCAGACTATACTATACTGTAGTATTTACTGTAGTGTTTTTGCTGACATTACTGTAGGATTTACTATAAAGTTGTATTATCTTTGTCATAGAAGTGTAGGCTTTATCCCTGAGATAACCTACTTGAGAAACACTAAAATAGCAACTTCTCCATAACCTGTATGTAGGTATGTAGGACTGGGGTCTGAACAGATAGTTCAGCACTTCTGCTTTGTTCTATAACCTGTAGGTATGTAGGTCTGGGGTCTGAATAGATAGTTCAGCACTTCTGCTCTGTTCTATAACCTGTAGGTATGTAGGTCTGGGGTCTGAACAGATAGTTCAGCACTTCTGCTCTGTTCTATAACCTGTAGGTATGTAGGTCTGGGGTCTGAACAGATAGTTCAGCACTTCTGCTCTGTTCTATAACCTGTAGGTATGTAGGTCTGGGGTCTGAATAGATAGTTCAGCGCTTCTGCTCTGTTCTATAACCTGTAGGTATGTATGTCTTGGGTCTGAACAGATAGTTCAGCACTTCTGCTCTGTTCTATAACCTGTAGGTATGTAGGTCTGGGGTCTGAACATATAGTTCAGCGCTTCTGCTCTGTTCTATAACCTGTAGGTATGTAGGTCTGGGGTCTGAACAGATAGTTCAGCACTTCTGCTCTGTTCTATAACCTGTAGGTATGTATGTCTTGGGTCTGAACAGATAGTTCAGCACTTCTGCTCTGTTCTATAACCTGTAGGTATGTAGGTCTGGGGTCTGAACATATAGTTCAGCGCTTCTGCTCTGTTCTATAACCTGTAGGTATGTAGGTCTGGGGTCTGAACAGATAGTTCAGCACTTCTGCTCTGTTCTATAACCTGTAGGTATGTAGGTCTGGGGTCTGAATAGATAGTTCAGCGCTTCTGCTCTGTTCTATAACCTGAAGGTATGTAGGTCTGGGGTCTGAACATATAGTTCAGCACTTCTGCTCTGTTCTATAACCTGTAGGTATGTAGGTCTGGGGTCTGAACATATAGTTCAGCACTTCTGCTCTGTTCTATAACCTGTAGGTATGTAGGTCTGGGGTCTGAACATATAGTTCAGCACTTCTGCTCTGTTCTATAACCTGAAGGTATGTAGGTCTGGGGTCTGAACATATAGTTCAGCACTTCTGCTCTGTTCTATAACCTGTAGGTATGTAGGTCTGGGGTCTGAACATATAGTTCAGCACTTCTGCTCTGTTCTATAACCTGTAGGTATGTAGGTCTGGGGTCTGAACATATAGTTCAGCACTTCTGCTCTGTTCTATAACCTGTAGGTATGTAGGTCTGGGGTCTGAACATATAGTTCAGCACTTCTGCTCTGTTCTATAACCTGAAGGTATGTAGGTCTGGGGTCTGAACATATAGTTCAGCACTTCTGCTCTGTTCTATAACCTGTAGGTATGTAGGTCTGGGGTCTGAATAGATAGTTCAGCACTTCTGCTCTGTTCTATAACCTGTAGGTATGTAGGTCTGGGGTCTGAACATATAGTTCAGCACTTCTGCTCTGTTCTATAACCTGTAGGTATGTAGGTCTGGGGTCTGAACATATAGTTCAGCACTTCTGCTCTGTTCTATAACCTGAAGGTATGTAGGTCTGGGGTCTGAATAGATAGTTCAGCACTTCTGCTCTGTTCTATAACCTGTAGGTATGTAGGTCTGGGGTCTGAACAGAGAGTTCAGCACTTCTGCTCTGTTCTATAACCTGTAGGTATGTAGGTCTGGGGTCTGAACAGAGAGTTCAGCACTTCTGCTCTGTTCTATAACCTGTAGGTATGTAGGACTGGGGTCTGAACATATAGTTCAGCACTTCTGCTCTGTTCTATAACCTGTAGGTATGTAGGTCTGGGGTCTGAACAGAGAGTTCAGCACTTCTGCTCTGTTCTATAACCTGTAGGTATGTAGGACTGGGGTCTGAACATATAGTTCAGCACTTCTGCTCTGTTTTATAACCTGTAGGTATGTAGGTCTGGGGTCTGAACATATAGTTCAGCACTTCTGCTCTGTTCTATAACCTGTAGGTATGTAGGTCTGGGGTCTGAACATATAGTTCAGCACTTCTGCTCTGTTCTATAACCTGTAGGTATGTAGGTCTGGGGTCTGAACAGATAGTTCAGCACTTCTGCTCTGTTCTATAACCTGTAGGTATGTAGGTCTGGGGTCTGAACATATAGTTCAGCACTTCTGCTCTGTTCTATAACCTGTAGGTATGTAGGTCTGGGGTCTGAACAGAGAGTTCAGCACTTCTGCTCTGTTCTATAACCTGTAGGTATGTAGGTCTGGGGTCTGAACAGATAGTTCAGCACTTCTGCTCTGTTCTATAACCTGTAGGTATGTAGGTCTGGGGTCTGAACAGAGAGTTCAGCACTTCTGCTCTGTTCTATAACCTGTAGGTATGTAGGTCTGGGGTCTGAACAGATAGTTCAGCACTTCTGCTCTGTTCTATAACCTGTAGGTATGTAGGTCTGGGGTCTGAACAGATAGTTCAGCACTTCTGCTCTGTTCTATAACCTGTAGGTATGTAGGTCTGGGGTCTGAACAGATAGTTCAGCACTTCTGCTCTGTTCTATAACCTGTAGGTATGTAGGTCTGGGGTCTGAACATATAGTTCAGCACTTCTGCTCTGTTCTATAACCTGAAGGTATGTAGGTCTGGGGTCTGAACATATAGTTCAGCACTTCTGCTCTGTTCTATAACCTGTAGGTATGTAGGTCTGGGGTCTGAACAGATAGTTCAGCACTTCTGCTCTGTTCTATAACCTGTAGGTATGTAGGTCTGGGGTCTGAACATATAGTTCAGCACTTCTGCTCTGTTCTATAACCTGTAGGTATGTAGGTCTGGGGTCTGAACATATAGTTCAGCACTTCTGCTCTGTTCTATAACCTGAAGGTATGTAGGTCTGGGGTCTGAATAGATAGTTCAGCACTTCTGCTCTGTTCTATAACCTGTAGGTATGTAGGTCTGGGGTCTGAACATATAGTTCAGCACTTCTGCTCTGTTCTATAACCTGTAGGTATGTAGGTCTGGGGTCTGAACATATAGTTCAGCACTTCTGCTCTGTTCTATAACCTGTAGGTATGTAGGTCTGGGGTCTGAACATATAGTTCAGCACTTCTGCTCTGTTCTATAACCTGTAGGTATGTAGGACTGGGGTCTGAATAGATAGTTCAGCACTTCTGCTCTGTTCTATAACCTGTAGGTATGTAGGTCTGGGGTCTGAACATATAGTTCAGCACTTCTGCTCTGTTCTATAACCTGTAGGTATGTAGGTCTGGGGTCTGAACAGATAGTTCAGCACTTCTGCTCTGTTCTATAACCTGTAGGTATGTAGGTCTGGGGTCTGAACAGATAGTTCAGCACTTCTGCTCTGTTCTATAACCTGTAGGTATGTAGGTCTGGGGTCTGAACATATAGTTCAGCACTTCTGCTCTGTTCTATAACCTGTAGGTATGTAGGACTGGGGTCTGAACATATAGTTCAGCACTTCTGCTCTGTTTTATAACCTGTAGGTATGTAGGTCTGGGGTCTGAACATATAGTTCAGCACTTCTGCTCTGTTCTATAACCTGTAGGTATGTAGGTCTGGGGTCTGAACATATAGTTCAGCACTTCTGCTCTGTTCTATAACCTGTAGGTATGTAGGTCTGGGGTCTGAACAGATAGTTCAGCACTTCTGCTCTGTTCTATAACCTGTAGGTATGTAGGTCTGGGGTCTGAACATATAGTTCAGCACTTCTGCTCTGTTCTATAACCTGTAGGTATGTAGGTCTGGGGTCTGAACAGAGAGTTCAGCACTTCTGCTCTGTTCTATAACCTGTAGGTATGTAGGTCTGGGGTCTGAACAGATAGTTCAGCACTTCTGCTCTGTTCTATAACCTGTAGGTATGTAGGTCTGGGGTCTGAACAGAGAGTTCAGCACTTCTGCTCTGTTCTATAACCTGTAGGTATGTAGGTCTGGGGTCTGAACAGATAGTTCAGCACTTCTGCTCTGTTCTATAACCTGTAGGTATGTAGGTCTGGGGTCTGAACAGATAGTTCAGCACTTCTGCTCTGTTCTATAACCTGTAGGTATGTAGGTCTGGGGTCTGAACAGATAGTTCAGCACTTCTGCTCTGTTCTATAACCTGTAGGTATGTAGGTCTGGGGTCTGAACATATAGTTCAGCACTTCTGCTCTGTTCTATAACCTGAAGGTATGTAGGTCTGGGGTCTGAACATATAGTTCAGCACTTCTGCTCTGTTCTATAACCTGTAGGTATGTAGGTCTGGGGTCTGAACAGATAGTTCAGCACTTCTGCTCTGTTCTATAACCTGTAGGTATGTAGGTCTGGGGTCTGAACATATAGTTCAGCACTTCTGCTCTGTTCTATAACCTGTAGGTATGTAGGTCTGGGGTCTGAACATATAGTTCAGCACTTCTGCTCTGTTCTATAACCTGAAGGTATGTAGGTCTGGGGTCTGAATAGATAGTTCAGCACTTCTGCTCTGTTCTATAACCTGTAGGTATGTAGGTCTGGGGTCTGAACATATAGTTCAGCACTTCTGCTCTGTTCTATAACCTGTAGGTATGTAGATCTGGGGTCTGAACATATAGTTCAGCACTTCTGCTCTGTTCTATAACCTGTAGGTATGTAGGTCTGGGGTCTGAACATATAGTTCAGCACTTCTGCTCTGTTCTATAACCTGTAGGTATGTAGGACTGGGGTCTGAATAGATAGTTCAGCACTTCTGCTCTGTTCTATAACCTGTAGGTATGTAGGTCTGGGGTCTGAACATATAGTTCAGCACTTCTGCTCTGTTCTATAACCTGTAGGTATGTAGGTCTGGGGTCTGAACAGATAGTTCAGCACTTCTGCTCTGTTCTATAACCTGTAGGTATGTAGGTCTGGGGTCTGAACAGATAGTTCAGCACTTCTGCTCTGTTCTATAACCTGTAGGTATGTAGGTCTGGGGTCTGAACATATAGTTCAGCACTTCTGCTCTGTTCTATAACCTGTAGGTATGTAGGTCTGGGGTCTACATACAATACAATAAAATATGCATTAGGTACATGCATGCGTGAAGACTGTGCACCGTGTGCAACTACATGTAAATACATTAAAGTAGTTAATGTATGTGTTGTACACTTCACAAGGCCCACATCCTGCACACAACTCAGCATGGCAACACATTTAAAAACATATATTTTTAGATACCATGTAGCGTTTGAGGGAATACATTTAGTTGCAAAATGCCTTTTCTCTTTTTACTTTCACATTATCTATGAAATGGCAGGAAGTTTAAGGAGGTTTACATTTAGAAAAAAACATCACTTTTCCATGTATGCTTATTCTGTATGTGAAAGCTGCAAATCAGTATCTACATGGCAAACACATTCTCTAGCCACAGCTATTTTGAGAGTAGACTTCCACACCATAAGAATAGCCCTAGTAAGGGCTACTCCACTATCTCCTCTCCTCTCTCCTCTCTTCTCTCCTCTCTCCTCTCCTCTCTCCTCTCCAATCTCCTCCTGAGTTTCCCAGCTAACACTGTCCAGACTTCAGATTTGAGGAGGGAGTGTAGAAAAAACGTGATTTTGAAATTAGTGCTGATCTCAGTGTACCACTGTGCAGTAACTGTCTCAGTCCAGAGAGAGAGAAAGAGAAAGAGACATAGACAAAGAGAGAGAGACATAGAAAGTGAGACAGAGAGAGAGAGACAGAGAGAGAGACAAAGAGAAAGGGAGAAAGATAAAGAAAGAGACAGAGAGAGAGAGCAAGAGACAGAGAGAGAGGGAGAGAGAAACAGAAAGAGAAACAGAGGAGAGACAGAGAGAGATAGAAAGAGAGAGGGAGAGAGAGAGAAAGTGAGAGAGATGGAGAGAGAGAAATTAAGTAAGGAAGGAAAAATAAATGGACAGAGAGTTTGCGAGAGAGAGAGAGACAGGGAGGGGAGAAGAGAGAGACAGAGAGAGACCTGTTCTCTCCCGTTTCCATGGAAACTCGGGCAGAGCGGAGAAGAAGGAAAAAGGAGGAAAAAAGAGAGAAGTGAGGCTTTGGAGAGTCACTGACAACAAGGAAAATACAGGGAGGGAGGGAGGGAGGGAGGGAGGGAGGGAGGGAGGGAGGGAGGGAGGGAGGGAGGGATGAAAGATACAGCTAAATAGAGGGATAATAGGGCAGCACATCTAATTGTGATAACATGATACATCCAGTGGGTTTGGTCGCCTGTCTCGACACAGTGCAACACTGTTGGTCTACCATGTCACAGGAGGAGTCAAATGATTGCTGTTGCTTTTGGTTCACACAACATAGTTATTATGTGCCTGAAATGTTTGACAAAAAATGTTCTGCTAAAAGGTTTCTAAATTTCTCCTCCTCTCTCCTCCTCAGCTCTACCCCCCCCCACACACATTTCTATCCTCCTCTCTCCTCCGCAGCTCTACCCACCACACACATTTCTATCCTCCTCTCTCCTCCTCAGCTCTACCCACCACACACATTTCTATCTTCCTCTCTCCTCCGCAGCTCTACCCACCACACACATTTCTATCCTCCTCTCTCCTCCGCAGCTCTACCCACCACACACATTTCTATCCTCCTCTCTCCTCCTCAGCTCTACCCCCCCCACACACATTTATATCCTCCTCTCTCCTCCTCAGCTCTACCCCCCCCCCACACATTTCTATCCTCCTCTCTCCTCCTCAGCTCTACCCCCCACACACATTTATATCCTCCTCTCTCCTCCTCAGCTCTACCCCCCCACACACATTTCTATCCTCCTCTCTCCTCCTCACTTCTACCCCCCCACACACATTTCTATCCTCCTCTCTCCTCCTCACCTCCACCCCCCCACACAGATTTCTATCCTCCTCTCTCCTCCTCACCTGCACCCCCCCCACCCCCCCACACTTCTACCGTACTCTTTTCCTCTCCTCTCTGTGCTAGACTAGTCAGTAACATGAACAAGGCCACAGCTGTGATGGTTCTGTAGTGTACCCTGACCCCCTACTCAATAGAGCATGCGTGCGACTGGATATGTGTGTGTGTGTGTAGCTGTATGGCTCTGCTCTGTGTGGCTTCATGGAGTATTGAAACTGTTAATGTAATTCCCACTAGTGGAGAAGGAGCAGTAAACATGGTTGGGGGGCGTATGTAATTTGCACCGTGACATTGCCAGGGCCTTGGCAGTGAACACACGCTAACAAATTGCTGCTTAGATAAGCAAATCAACAGGGATCAGAAAATGGTTTCACTGGGGGCTCGGAGGGGCTGTGTGGGTGTGTGTGTATGTGTGTGTGTGTGTGTAACACTGGATGCTCGGAGAGGCACTGAGGACACAGTGGGAGAGAAGACAGGGAGAGGGATTGCCTTACTGGCATGATAATATGGTGACTGTTTGAGGTAATGTAGCTTCATTTGTTCATCACTATTACAATGTCATCCATATTTGGAAGTCCCTCAATTGTCAGACGAAACTCGCTCAGCAGTCAGACTAAATGCTTTCAGTTATCAGACAGAATTCCTACTATGTCTACACACAGTGGAAGAGAGGGCAGGAAACCCTTAGGAGGATTAAAGACTCAAATCACGGCACCATGGCCTCCTCCAAAATCCGTCACACCAATAACAGCAAAATAAAATGCTATTACCTGATCGGCCGTCCCGTTGGAAGTCTACGTGGTACCACTCCCCATCGTTGACCTTCTTGTTGATGGCTCTGGTCTTGGTGGTCCCTGACCCCATGTCCAGCAATAGATACAAGTGGCCATCCAGCATCTCGATGGCAAAGAAGTCCACCTTCAGTGTCAGGGGGCTCTTGGAATCCTTGAATTAAATCCCATCATTCTTTATTTAAAGTGCATTTAAAATCACAACACACTTTACAGTCAAACATTTTCAAAAACAATCAGGAGGCAATAAAATAGATACAATAACATAATAGGGAAGTCACCTTGGGAGCCTGTTTGGGCTTTCCGTGGCTAAAGAGGAGAAGCCCGTTAGGCTCTGTGGTACGGAAGTCGAAGGAGATGGAGCCCGTCTTCTTGGCGTTCCACTTGTTGAGCGTGATGAAGGACCCAGGGGTCTCGAAGGTGATGGGGTCAAGGGTCGCCACGTTCTCGCATTTAAAAGCCACAATGCCGTGAACCTTCATTTTGGCATCACCTTGTTTGGCCATCCTGGAGAGCTCGAGTCGCACGTCGTTGTTTTTATACACAACCTAGGTTGATGCAGGGAGGAAAGGGGAGGGTAAGGGAGAAAAAGTTCAATCCATACGGCCAAAAGTAGTGCACTATACAGTACAGGAAAGAGGGTGCCATTTCGGACACAAGCAATGTTTGGAAGTGTATGACCAGGAATTGACACGTTTCTGTGAATAATGCACTACTGGCCAAAGGTAATGCACTTTAAAGTGTACCATTTTGTATGCATCCCCTGTTTGGGAGTATGTACCCCCTGTTTGGGAGTATGTACCCCCTGTTTGGGAGTATGTACCCCCTGTTTGGGAGTATGTGTGTTTGTCAGAATTCTGTTTGCAGAACTCAAACCACCCCCCTCGCCAAGACATCACCTCAATCCATCTACAAACACATAGCCTATTACTGTAGCTATACTATTAGCCGCTACACATTAATTCACATTATCTCATCACTGGGATAGAAAAATACAATTTAATACTCACAGAGGGAGACATTTTTGCAGTTTAAAGCAAATTCCTGCTATTCTACACATTTTGCCATGACTTATGCCATGATAATATGATATCTGAGTGAAAGTGATTATCAAAATCATTGGGGGCCCCCTGGAGGTCAGGGCCCCTGTGGAAAAAATGACAGAGGTTAGGACCTCTGTGTCCTCATATGTAGTTACGGCCCTGGTAGGTAGGTAGGTAGGAAGGTGTGTGGCGGTAGGTAGGTAGATAGGGAGGTGTGTGGAGGTAGGGAGGTAGGGAGGTGGGAGGGAGGTTTGTTGGGTGGGTTGGTGGATATGATGTGTGGAGGGAGGGAGGGAGGTGACTAAGTGTGTGTGAAGTGAGAGATGAGAGTAATGAGAGCTAACAGCTGTACACGGTGCAGGTGTTGCAGTAAAAACGCTGATTAAGGCCTCAGCAGGAAACCTGATTAAAATATACCCTGCTGATGATGGATGTGCCTCTCACTACCAATCCACAAACATCTAAATTCATCAGGCTCCCACACACACACACACACACACACACACACACACACACATGCTATGCAATGTATTATCAGAATACACACTGACCTCAGAGACACAATGCACTCCACAGGAGCTGACAGCAGAACTACAGAGTCTATGTCCCAAAATGCCAGCTATTTCCTATGTAGTGCACTAATTTTAACAAGGGCCCATAGAGCTCTGGTCAAAAGTAATGCACTACATAGGGAATAGGGTACGATTTGGGACGCAAACAAGGACAATAGAGAGACAGCAGCTAGCCTAAAGCTGAATCAGCACTACTTTATTAAATACCAGGCTATAATGCCATTAAGAAGGAAAAATCCACTAAACACTGATGACAAGCATCATCGTACAGTACCGTACTGTCCTGAATAAAATGTACCAATTGAACAATTGTCCCTACCTGATAAGTTGTATGACGCTGTGTGTAGGTATCTGAAAATATTTGTTTTGTGGATTGTGACAGACAGTAAGAAAGTTAGGCATGTTTTATATGGGCACTGGTCAAAAGTAGTGCACTTTGTAGGAAACAGTGTGCCATTTGGGACACATAGGAGTGTAGATGGCTCTCCTGATTGCACAGACTGCATTATCCACACATTATCTTTAAGCACCTCAGAGTCGATTAGCTTTTAGTGAGTATACACCGTTAGAAACGGGGAGAGCTGCCAAGACATGTTAGGAGAGGTGGTCATTATAACGGTGTTAATGACTTAATCTATAAGGGTTTCTGTGAATATACAGTACCAGTCAAAAGTTTGGACACACCTACTCATTCCAGGGTTTTTCTTCATTTTTACTATTTTCTACAAAAAAGACATCAACACTATGAAATAACACATATGGAATCATGTAGTAACCAAAAAAGTGTTAAACAAATCAAAATGTATTTAATATTTGAGATTCTTCAAAGTAGCCACCCTTTGCATTGATGACAGCTTTGCACACACTTGGCATTCTCTCAACCAGCTTCATGAGGTAGTCACCTGGAATGCTTTACTATTAACAGGTGTGCCTTGTTAAAAGCTAATGTGTGTCATTTCTTTCATCTTACTGTAATATGTTTGATCCAAACAGTTGTGTTGTGACAAGGTAGGGGTGGTATACAGAAGATAGACCTACTTGGTAAAATACCAAAACCAAATGATGTCTCGAACAGCTCCAAAAAAGCAAAAAAGAAACACTATAATAGATTACACTACACTAAACTTAAACAAAGGGGCACAGTACACATCTATCTGAATTGTCTGGATAGTTTTTATATTTCTCACCTTCATGTCATCTTAAATCATTTTATCTCTTTCAAGAATCAGAAACAGTTTGAAGAGTGGGGCACTGACATGAGGCAATATACACAGAACTGGATACACTTCATCTTATCTCTTCTAAGAAACGGTATCAATAACAGCTTGATAAAAGGGCATTGAAAAATCTGTAACAGAGCCAGGTGCAATTTTCAAGCTGTGTTTAAAAATATGCCATGAAAATACACTCTCAGAAGAAAAGGTGCTAAGTAGAACAATTATAGATGTTATGTCGTTGTCGGAATGAGACCAAAGCGCAGCGTGGAAAGTGTACATCTTCTTTATATAAAATTAACACCAAAAAACAACAAAAGATATACGAACGTAACGTTCTGCAGGGCTATACAGCTACTGTGCAAAAACAGGCTGCCTAAGTATGATTCCCAATCAGAGACAACGATAGACAGCTGTCTCAGATTGGGAATCAAACGCGGTCAACAAAGAAATAGAAAACTAGAATGCCCACCCAAATCACACCCTGACCTAACCAAATAGAGAAATTAACAGTCTCTCTAAGGTCAGGGCGTGACAATAGGGTACTTCGGTTTGTCCCTATAGGGGAATCCTTTTTACCTAGAACCCTCTATGACAGGTTCTACCAATAACCATTTTATAATCTAAAGGTTCTTCCTAGAACCCCTCTATGTAGGGTTCGTCATAGAACCCCCTGTATATGGTTTGACCTAGAACCCTCTATTAAGGGATCTACCTATAATCATTGTATCATCTAAACATTCTTCCTAGAACACACTATGAACGGTTCCACAAGTCTTACTAACCTTTAAAAATGTAATTATTTCTGACTATACACCCCGTCAAATTAAGTATTTGGCTATTTCAGCCATGCAATCTCCATAGACAAACATTTGCAGTAGAATGGCCTTATTGAAGAGTTCAGTGACTTTCAACGTGGCACCGTCATAGGATTCCATTTTTACAAGTGGATGTTGGTCAAATTTCTTCCCTGCTAGAGCTGTCCCTTTGTGTAGCATTAAATGTACTTTTTTTATTTATTTCACCTTTATTTAACCAGGTAGGCTAGTTGAGAACAAGTTCTCATTTACAACTGCGACCTGGCCAAGATAAAGCATAGCAGTGTTACACATGGAGTAAACAATGAACAAGTCAATAACACAGTAGAAAACAAAGAAAGAGTCTATTTACATTGTGTGCAAAAGGCATGAGGGGGTAGGCGAATATTACAATTTAGCAGATTAACACTGGAGTGATAATTGATCAGATGGTCATGTGCAGGTAGAGATACTGGTGTGCAAAAGAGCAGAAAAGTAAATACATAAAAACAGTATGGGGATGAGGTAGGTAAATTGGGTGGGCTATTTACAGATGGACTATGTACAGCGGCAGCAATCGGTTAGCTGCTCAGATAGCAGATGTTTAAAGTTGGTGAGGGAGATAAAAGTCTCCAACTTCAGCGATTTTGCAATTCGTTCCAGTCACAGGCAGCAGAGAACTAGAAGGAAAGGTGGCCAAATGAGGTGTTGGGTTTAAGGATGATCAGTGAGATACACCTGCTCGAGCGCGTGCTACGGGTGGGTGTTGCCATCGTGACCAGTGAACTGAGGTAAGGCAGAGCTTTACCTAGCATGGACTTGTAGATGACCTGGAGCCAGTGGGTCTGGCGACGAATATGTAGCGAGGGCCAGCCGACTAGAGCTTACAGGTCGCAGTGGTGGGTGGTATAAGGTGCTTTAGTAACAAAACGGATGGCTCTGTGATAAATTGCATCCAGTTTGCTGAGTAGGGTATTGGAAGCTATTTTGTAGATGACATTGCCGAAGACGAGGATCGGTAGGATAGTCAGTTTTACTAGGGTAAGTTGGCGGCGTGAGTGAAGGAGGCTTTGTTGCGAAATAGAAAGCTGACTCTAGATTGGAGATGTTTGATATGAGTTTACAGTCTAGCCAGAGGAGAGGAGAGTTTACAGTCTAGCCAGACACCTAGGTACTTATAGATGTCCACATATTCTAGGTCGGAACCATCCAGGGTGGTGAAGCTAGTCGGGCGTGCGGGTGCAGGCAGCGAACGGTTGAAAAGCATGCAGTTGGAGGCCACGGAAAGAGTGTTGTAAGGCATTGAAGCACGTTTGGAGGATAGATAGCACAGTGTCCAAGGAAGGGCCAGAAGTATACAGAATGGTGTCATCTGCGTAGAGGTGGATCAGGGAATCGCCCGCAGCAAGAGCAACATCATTGATATATACAGAGAAAAGAGTCAGCCTGAGAATTGACCCTTGTGGCACCCCCATAGAGACTGCCAGAGGACCGGACAAAATGCCCTCCGATTTGACACACTGAACTCTCTCTGCAAAGTAGTTGGTGAACCAGGCAAGGCAGTCATCAGAAAAACCGAGGCTACTGAGTCTGCCGATAAGAATATGGTGCTTGACAGAGTCGAAAACCTTGGCCAGGTCGATGAAGACGGCTGCACAGTACTGTCTTTTATCGATGGCGGTTATGATATCGTTTAGTACCTTGAGCGTGGCTCAGGGTCACCCGTGTCCTACTCGGAACCCAGACCGCACAGCGGAGAAGGTACGGTTGGATTCGAGACAGTCAGTGATCTGTTTGTTGACTTGGCTTTTGAAGACCATAGATAGGCAGGGCAGGATGGATATAGGTCTGTAACAGTTTGGGTCCAGGGTGTCTCCCCCCTTGAAAAGGGGGATGACCGCGGCAGCTTTCCACATGCAAAAACACAATTAAAAACATTATATTCTGAAATCACCCTGCAATAGATGATGCTTGGAAATATGATACAGTATATGGTTCTACTGTACAGTATGTAGAACCCTTCTTGCCTTCCAAATAATCGTCAAAGAACCCTTTCTTCCAATTACAGTTCTTAGGATGTTATAGAACCCTATCCCACTGCAAAGAACCCTTTCAGAACTCTTTTTTATAAGAGTGTAGATGAAACCTATTGGGAATGAAACAAAAACGATTTGACAATAATCTCTTGGCAGGAGTGTTAGAGAGGGTGGGAGGGGGAGGGAGAGCGGGACGGTGGGAGGTGGATGATATCTCTATAAGAGGAGCTGAAGGGGAGAGAGAGAGAGAGAGAGCGAGAGAGAGAGGTATAGAGAGAGAGAGAGAGAGAGAGAGAGAGAGAGAGAGAGAGAGAGAGAGAGAGAAATAAAAAATAAAGGAGAATGGTACTGCACTAATTTGTCATCAGACTCGGGCCATGACATCTAGGCTATTACAGCACTGGTGTTTTGTCATCACAACAGAATAGTACAGCAGCAGCTAGAACTGGGACCTGCAGACATATTCTGAAACATGGCACATGAGATGGAGAGTGTGAATATGTGACTGGTTGGTTGTGTGACTGTGTGTGTGTGTGTGTGCGTGTGTGTGTGCGCACTATGCCCAGGCACATGTCATCAATCAGAGTTGCTAAGGCAACTTGCTACTGCTTGATCACTGCTCATATGTCATATGTCATCATCCTGCAACCAATGCCTACAGATCAAGGCCTATATGTCAGCTTCCTGCGACCATTGCCTACAGAACAGAGGTCATATGTCATCCTGCGACCATTGCCTACAGAACAGAGGTCATATGTCATCCTGGGACCACTGCATTCAGAACAGAGCTCACATGTCATCATCCTGGGACCATTGCCTACAGAACAGAGGTCATATGTCATCCTGGGACCACTGCCTACAGAACAGAGCTCACGTCATCATCCTGGGACCACAGCCAACAGAACAGAGCTCACATGTCATCATCCTGGGACCACTGCCTACAGAACAGAGCTCACATGTCATCATCCTGCGACCATTGCCTACAGAACAGAGGTCATATGTCATCCTGGGACCACTGCATTCAGAACAGAGCTCACATGTCATCATCCTGGGACCATTGCCTACAGAACAGAGGTCATATGTCATCCTGGGACCACTGCCTACAGAACAGAGCTCACGTCATCATCCTGGGACCACAGCCAACAGAACAGAGCTCACATGTCATCATCCTGGGACCACTGCCTACAGAACAGAGGTCATATGTCATTCTGCGACCATTGCCTACAGAACAGAGGTCATATGTCATCCTGGGACCACTGCATTCAGAACAGAGTTCACATGTCATCATCCTGGGACCATTGCCTACAGAACAGAGGTCATATGTAATCCTGGGACCACTTCCCACAGAACAGAGCTCACATGTCATCATCCTGGGACCACAGCCAACAGAACAGAGCTCACATGTCATCATCCTGGGACCACTGCCTACAGCATAGGGCTCATATTTCATGAACCTCAGACAACTGCTAACATACAGAGCAGAGCCAGGCTGAACTGTCCTGAGTGGAGGCTTATGTTTACATGTTATCCAACAGACAAATCAAGATGCTGCAGAGAGGTTGTCACTCTGCTCGAAGGTCACAACATGGTACTATTGCCTACAGTAGGGCTATAACAAGACCTACCCACATGAAAAAGTACTATAGTATATGCTATGCTAGGTATACTATAGTATTCACTGTAGCGTTTTTGTGGATTTTACTGTAGCATTCATTGTAGTGATTTTGCGGAATACAGTATTTGCTGTAGTGTACTGTAGTATTTACAGTTTACTATAGTATAAATGGGTCTTTCTATAAACTAGGGTAACAGTGAGTATTTCCTAAGCTGGACAGTATGCGAATGCAAAATCGAATGCTTCTAATCGAAAGAGTCCCCTTTCCTTGATATTTAATACCTAAATCGAAACTGTCATTAACGTGGTTCTTCAATAATTAAGCATAATACTTGTTGGATGCGCATTTAGTGTCCACCTGCTTAGTTACGCCATGATATTTTCACACATCCTCACCCAGGAAGGAATTTTCTGAATGGCAGTCAAGTGACGGACAGCATTTGTGACAGCACATGCAATACAACAACAGCCCAAGTGCTAGGAAAAAGGTGTTCGCGAGGAATGTCCAGAATATGTTGGCGTCTTATTCGTTATGCCGGCGAAGCGAGTTGTGCCTGGATCCATGTTGGATCTAATATCCTTGGCGAATTGAATCGTTAGATTCGTTAGATGTTTTTGTGGACACAGTCAACTGTGCACAATTGTATAGGAGAGAAGCAACACCTAACGCTATTCCTATTAATTATTCTGTATTTAATGACAAAAAATGACATGGCCTAGTGGGCTTATTCACACTCTGATCTGTTAATGATATAACATGACTAATCCATTTTGTTTTCCATGTTACACCTGTCATTTTAATGAACACAAGGGGCTTGAAGCAGCCTACTTGAATTTGGAGCTCAGAAATGCAAGTGCTGGAATAGTCATACCTTGACAATCAGACATTTCCTCAATTTGGTGCTTGAAAGGTCCTTGTAATTATTGTAACCAATGTAGAAGTTCTCCTGCTCCCTCCCTACTTATCTGTGATTTCGTTTTTTGAGAGAGACGTGGCCATTTTCATTTGTTTGCCGCAGCTAGAATTGAAGGGTGTTGTGCTACTCTGTTGCAGTAAAAGCATGTGCGGTTATTATGAAGATGACAACATCTAATGCTGGCTTCAACTTGGCTTTCCATACAAATCCTTCCATTAAAAAAGGAACCTGGTGCTTGATCACTTTCTCATTATAAAAACAGTGATGGTTAGATTCAAATAGTGAGATTAATGCTGTCGCTATTCATAGCTTTATTATGTGTGCCTGCGTCAGTCACATAGGCTACAGAAAAATCTCCACGCATTAAATGTATTTGTCAGACAATATTCTCACATATTTTAGAATGTAATAATAATTATAATATCAATGCATTGGCACTGCCCAAGAAATCATTATTGTTGTAGTGGTAATGGCCTACTTGATGGACACTTTTTGCATGCTTTTGGGGAGAGGGGTTCTATATCAGGCCCTACATCTACAATTATATCAACTATACAATTGCATAACATTGATGTCCTTGAAAATTATCTGTATGAACCCTGCTTAAAGGATGTATACTCCTTGTCCTATGTTGTTGTGTAGGTGGAGTTATGAGACATGCATGTATTCACTTTTATTCCGCGAAGTACACAGGTAGAACTGCATGAAAATCCTTTTCTATTTTTGTTTCAAATCATTTTGAAATGTTGATCCCAATGTCACACATTGGCACCATTATTTATAGAAAGACCCAAAATACTGTAGTAAAAAAAGAGTAGTATATACTATTGTATATACTATATTACTGTAGTATGCTGTAGTATTTACTGCAGTTTTTTTGTGGACTGTAGTATACTGTAGTATCCTGTAGTTTACTGTAGTGTTTTTTCGCACTATAGTATGGTATACAGCAGCATTTACTGTAGTGTTTTTGGGGACATTACTGTAATATTATCTCTGTTTTTCGCCGTCCAAAGGAAGAAATAGAGGCAGCGGAAGTGGAAAGGCGATATTACGAGTAGAAATACAAACGAGGCAAGCACGAGAGGCAGCGAGTGGGGAGCGTGTGACTGGTCAGGCGCCGCATTATGCAGAGATGCGCACAGTGTCTCCAGTTCGCATTCATAGCCCAGTGTGCTCTATTCCAGCTCCTCACATTTGCCGGGCTAGAATGGGCATCCAGCCAGGATGGATGGTGCCGGCTCAGCGCTCCTGGCCTCCAGTACACCTCCTTGGACCAGGATATCCTGTGCCGGCTCTACGTACTGTGTCTCTGGTGCGTCTGCACAGCCCAGTGCGTCCTGTGCTAGCGCCCCGCACTTGCCGGGCTCAAGTGAGCATCCAGCCAAGACGCATTGTGCCAGCTCTACGCTCCAGATCTCCAGTGCGCATCCACAGGCCAGTACGTCCTGTGCCTCGCCCTGAGGTGCGTGTCCCCAGCCCGGTACCACCAGTGCCGGCACCACGCACCAGGCCTCCAGTGCGCCTCCACAGTCCAGTAAGTCCTGTGTCTCCTCCCCGCACGTTTCACGTTCCCCAACATTTCACAGTCCAGAACCTCCGGCGACGGGCCACAGTCCGGAACCTCCGACGACGGGCCATAGTCCGGAACCTCCGACGACGGGCCACAGTCCGGAACCTCCGACGACGGGCCACAGTCCGGAGCCTCCGGCGACGGGCCACAGTCCGGAACCTCCGACGACGGGCCACAGTCCGGAGCCTCCGGCGACGAGCCACAGTCCGGTACCTCCAGCGACGGGCCACAGTCCGGAACCTCCGACGACGGGCCACAGTCCGGAACCTCCGGCGACGGGCCACAGTCCGGAGCCTCTGGCGACGGGCCACAGTCCGGAACCTCCGGCGACGGGCCACAGTCCGGAACCTCCGGCGACGGGCCACAGTCAGGAGCCTCCAGAGACGGTCCCCAGCCCGTGGTCTCCAGCGACGATACCCAGCCCGTGGTCTCCAGCGACGGTCCCCAGCCCAGGGTCCCCAGCCTGGGGTCCGCACCCTTGTGGGGTGGGGGTGGGGTACTGTCACGCTCTGACCTTTTAATATCTCTGTTTTCTTTCTATATTGGTTAGGTCAGGGTGTGACGAGGGTGGGTATGCTAGATTTGATAGCGTAAAAATGTAGTGTTTTTGCAAACTGTAGTGTTTTTGCTGACATTTCTGTGGTATTTACTACAGTGTTTTTCGTGTGGATAACACTGTAGTATTTACTATAATATTCTACAGTATACTACAAAATTATATAGCAAGTACTGCACATTATGGGGCTGCAAGTAGCCTAGTGGTTAGAACGTGGGACTAGTAACCAAAAGGTTGCAAGATCGAATAACCGAGCTGACAAGGTAAAAATATGTCTTTCTGCCACTGAACAAGGCAGTTAACCCACCGTTCCTAGGCCGTAATTGAAATTTGTTCTTAACTGACTTGCTTAGTTAAATAAAAAATGATCAAGGGGTACTATAGTATTCTACAAGCTGTAGTATTGTTTATGTGTGTAGTAACACCATAGAAATATAATCAAATTGTGTGTGTCTCCAGAATTAGAAATAGAGTTGTACTTCCATTGTCACTGTGCTCACAGCTGATACCACCTGGCACACATGGGACTATACTACATGCTATACTATAATAAGTAAGTTAAGTAATTTAAGTTATGTTCGAATCCAGACTTTGTATTGCCAGGTTAACTAAACTGGCACATACACTGTACATAGATATCCAGTATAAGGCCTGGTAACAAGCATAGGAGGACTGCAGAATTAGGATGTGAGTTGATGTAACCCCACATCGATACACTTCTTTAATTTCTGCCAGACATATGTTATAAATATACACACAGTGCTTTCTGCCAGTGCCCCATTAGATGGCTTTAGGAAGAAAGGACTGGGATAAATGGGGACCCTCTCTGACTCTCTTCCACTGGGATACTTCATAGCAACTACAGGCCTTATTCATCACTGCCAACTGCCAACCCACTCCAGCCTTGATCGCAGTGCCAGAAAACCACAGAAGACTGGGGTAGGATTTCTGTGGAAATGTTGGCATGGAGGTGTATGAGAGAGTGTTGAATTTGGTCAACCAAAAAAGTAATTGCTAATTTGCTACGTGAAGATGATTTGATCTAATAGAAGTTCCATGATGATTAGGTTATGCACTGATGTAAATGGACGCAAGTGGCATTTTGGCAACTTTTCATAGAGATTGATAGATGACTCCTAATGTATAACTATTTTAGCATAGAGGGCAACTACCGCTCAGCCCAGTCAAAGTTCTTCTCTGTCCCAGCACTCCAATTGCGGAACAAGTCAGGACAGAGGAGTCCCTGCCCATATTCCGAAAATGTTTGAAAACTCTACCTTTTTGAAGAGTATCTTATAAAACAACTCTCACGGCGCTCCCGACACACCCCATTCCATTGGTAGAGTGGTCACTTGAATATCTTGTAAATATAATAGACAATCTTGAGGGATGGCACCACAACGTTGCTGATAAATGCCTTGATCTAACCCCAGAAAATCCCAAAAGACGGGAGGATTTGTGTTCCCCCATGTGGCGTGGAGGACTGACAGGACTAGGTGTACAGTCCAAATCGCACCCTTTTACCTATTCCCTTCTCTCGTCAAAAGTAATGCAGTATATAGGGAATAGGGTGCCATTTGGGAAACAGCCTATCAGACTGCAAGGAGGGCACCGGGCCTAGATGTCTCTCTTTGTCTTCTCAGTAGCTCTATGTTTGCGTCCCAAATGGCACCCTATTCCCTATATTGTGCCTTACTTTTGATCAGAACCCTATGGGAATAGGGTACCATTTGGGATGCGCATCCATGTATCACCTCAGAGGCACTCCTCTAACGAAGACATGCATGCCCCTTAACGAGATAGAACCCCTTAATGAGCTCTAGCTCCTAACGAGCTCCTAGCGCTAACGAGGTAGAGTCGGAGCGTGGACATGTGGTCTACACCCTGACTGCTTATTAAGACTCTGTCGCCTCAGAACTTATCTGTTAGGTTCCGTGAGGACGAGATGCTTGGTTGGAGGTGAGGAGAGAAGTAGGTAAGAAATGTAGGGGGAGCAGAAGGGAAGAAATGTAGGACACCACACAAGGAACAGGAGGAGGGGAAAACTACTGAAAAGAGAGAGAGAGAGAGAGAGAGAGAGAGATGGGGTAAACGTCAGAGAGGAGAAAGAGACAAGTACAAAAGAGAAAGGGTAGATAAATGACTTATTTGGAAATTGAAAGATACATGAAGGGAACCTTTTATTGCACTTCTTGGAAGATTTACTTCTCGAGAGTGGACCTTATTCCTTGGTGTCTGCTGATGTCAGCATCCCCATTAAGCACCCACTGTAATATTTAGCAGAACATAACAGAATGGGAACATGGAAACACCTCCCACCTCCCTACCAGCGTGTTCCAGCATGTATGACTACTGAATACCTTCTATTTGCTTTATATAATATTATAATAATATATCATATAATATTATTGCGAGGCATCTTTTGAAACTACAGAGAACAATTCAATCTTGAATAGTCTGATCCTGATATGACAGGAACGGCTTTCTCAGCGTCTCTCTCTTTTGATTGTAGTGCATAAGTACAGTATACCATTTGTGTTCAAATATTCAATTTAAAACCCTTGCTTTAGGTTCTGCAAACAGAATTGTCTTGGCAGGAGACCCCCTCTGAGGTATGACAGTGAGGAGTACGGAGTGTTGGGACGGATTGGGAACTGACTTAGAACTCTCCTTGCTTCCTAAACTCTTAGCAGAATATCTCCTCCCCACCCCCTGAGGTATGTCAGTAAAGGCTATGGAGTGTTGAGTGCTGGGCTTCGTCCCAAATGGCACTCAATTCCATTTATAGTGCACTCTGGTCATTAACTATTTAGGAAATAGGGTGCCATTTTGGGACTCATCCCCGGAACTGGTCATGGAAATTCACCTGGCAGAGCTGCATGAAACCTGGGGAGACTCCCACACAGACGAGAAGGGGCTCTGGTGGGGTACAGTGGGGTGTGTGTGTGTGTGTGTGTGTGTGTGTGTGTGTGTGTGTGTGTGTGAGTGTGTGTGTGGGGGGGGTCAGGATTAGGAGAACGAGTGTCTGTTTAAAGGGGTACTCCAGGATTTTGGCAATAAGGCCAGTTATCTACTTCCCTAGAGTCAGATGACCTTCTGGATACCATTTGTACAGTATGTCTTTGTGTCCAGTGTTAGAGGTAGTTTTGCGAGCCAAAGTTAATTAGAGTTAGCGCAGTGACTGAAAGTCTATGAGTATCTACTAGCATGCAACAGTCCCTTAGAGATTATTAAAATAAAGAAAAGTGTGTCTGGTAGGGCAAGGGCCTGTCCCCAGTGATGTACTGTACACTCCACACTCCCTTCCCTGAGAATAGTGCACAGTGTTTGATGTGATGCCCACTCCCTAACCTGAGAGTATTGCACAGCGTTTGATGTGATGCCCACTCCTCTACCCTGAGAATAAGCACAGCGTGTTGGTGTTTACCTCTTTCAGACAACCCATAAAGTTGTTGCTAACAGGTGATCCAGGGAGGTCAGCCGTGCTAGGACTCCCGCCAACATAGAAAAAGTCGTCGGAGCCTAGCATGGTGTAGTCTTCTTGAGTATACCCTGTGGTGGTCAGTATCCCATCCACGGATATAGTTACCTAGACAACAAAGCACAGGGAAAGGACACGCTATTCTCAGATAGCCTATCAGAGCTCTCAGTCCAGCGGCTTTCTGCCTCTGATATATAGTCTCTGAGTCTGTGATAGTATTGTTTTTCCTCTATAGATTTTTGGTAAAGATTATAGAAACCCATTTTCATGTCTGTTTTTTATTTTTTTTCTTGTTTTTTTGTTTATTTTGTCCAGTTTAGGATTAGTAGTTTGAGATGTAGACTGCTAGCCCCCCAAGGAATTGATAAAGCTAGTTAGCTAGGAAGTTAGTTAGTTGCCCCAGACTAAGTGTGTTAGTAAGTTAGCCCCTACTGCAACTCAAAAGGAATTTCAGCAGACACAAAAATGGTGTTAGTAGAATGTTATCTAGGTTAGTTTCGCTAGGGTTACATATTAGTAAAAGTTAATAAGCAGTTTGTTTTCTAATAAAAAGAAAAGAACAGAGTGCAAGTGGGTTAGATATAGAAAGCAGCAAGCAAGTAGAAGCCACAACCACAGGTTTAGCGTTTAGCGTAATACACAGAAATGAGTTTTTTCAGAAAGACAAAAGTAAGGTGTTTTTGTCTTTTCTTTTTGCATGTGAGCACACAAAAAGACATGTTCCCCAAGATGGTGTTAGTTAATAGGTTAAGGAAAAATTGCTTTGGTCCGACACTTTGCGCTTGTGTCGGATGTATGCAGAAGCGCATGATTGGTGGATCGTGCAAAAAAAATTAAAAGCACCAATGACAACGACAGCTGGACTGGACGAGTGGTCGGGAAGTGTGAGCATGTGCAGCGTTCAGCGCAGCATTCAGAATGCATGCCATGCAGAGTGAATGGGAAATAGAACACTGGCTGAGCCAATGAGCATCAGGCCAGCCAGGCAGGAGTCAGACATGGGTCCTCCTTTGTTAACCACTGCTTGATGCAAAAGGCTCGAAACGATGCTCCTAAAAACGTGATTGGACAGGAGACAGGAAGTAAAAATAACAGGAAGTGGTGAAAACCAACCAACGGATGAAAATATAGAAAAAATAAAAAGGTCAAAAGGTAAGCAGAAAGAGTACCAACCGCAGTTCCCCCTTTTTTTGTTAATGACGTCTACAGTAAGAAAAGATAGAAAAGAAACACAAGGCAAACCCAAACTAAGAAACAATTAGAATGATATCTACCGAACAATGGAGTTTGTTTACCATAGCGTGTCCAATGCCTGAGTGCTTTGTGGAAAAGGGGGGAGAAAGGAAATTAAAAACTGTCAACAGAATAACGATAGTTACTCCAAAAAGAGATGATGGTTAACTACCAAAAGTTAGTACATTGCTGCGTTTGTTGTTGTTGTTGTTGTTGTTGTTGTTGTTAATAAACATTAAAAAAAGAGATTGGTTAGTAGTATGACACATTCCATGAATGACATGTTAGTTGTTGTTTTTCAAAGCATGTTAGTAACATAGAGTAAAAAAGGGCAAAATAAGTAATTTTTACAAGATAAAAAGCAGACTAAGAAAGACTAGCGAAAATGCCTCCACAAGTGGAAGTGAGCTAGCCAGCGTTGGATCGATTGGTGACTCCCTAGACCGGACTCGTAGACCGGACTGCCTGGGTAGGCATCAACAACCCCAACCCCCACCCCTCTGACACGGTATGATTGACAGACATCAAATGGTTCATAAGAGAGAATGCCTAAAGCGCATCAGTCGACCCTCTTTAACGAAAGTCTTTCAGATCTTTGGGTTAATTTGATACATTCTTTCATTATTAGGACCAGTTTAGGACCATGTTCATGATTTTCAAGACCTGTTACAGACCAAGATTCCGACCGATCCCATCCGTTGGGACGTCGGTGGTCAGGAAATCATCTTACATTACTTTACCTCCATTTGGGTCTTATTGATGGACTTTAGGATCACTTTACTGTAATGAAACAAAGCAAAGACCCTGACACAGAATGAGAAGGAGAATGGAGATTGGATTCCCCCGTTGAGCATGCACTTTCATTATGCATTCTTAATGTTATCACAATTAAATCAAATTTTAACATTGCTGAAATCATCTCAATATTTATATATATATATATATTTTTAAAACTTTTTGTCAGTGTGGCGTTTCAAAACAAACAATCCCCTACTATCCGAGCAGGAACACATCTAGAGAGAGCTAGTGTGTTGGTAGAATGCCATACGAGAGATCCTCAATAAAACCAGTATCTTCTATACTTCCAACTCTATGTCATAAAGCAAACTGTGTCGTTTGTAAACTGTGTTGCTTTTATTTGTCTTAATTTTGCGTTTATTCTATTTTTTGGGGGGTGTAACAGTTGAGCGTGTGTTGAGCAGCCAAAGACCCAGAGGTCCCCAACAAAAAGGCTGATCCTCGAAAAGTAAATACATATGTTCATTGTGGTCACAACTACAGTATAGAGGAATGGATGACTCAGAGATCAGCAACTCTGAACAAAGTGACACTCGGGAAGCTATGTAGTTTTTCACATGATCTTTCCTCTATTGATGCCTTTCCTCACTGGTCTAGATGTGTCCCTGCTCAAATGCAGCACCGCGTTCTTCATGTCTTACTACAGATCAAATCATTATTACCATCAATCCAAATACTTATTCCAAAATGGGTCAAATTTATTTGATTGTAATAATCAAATTCAATCAAATTGGGCTCATCTAAATGTGTTTACTACTAATTCTCCATCGCAGTCACCCATTTTACTGTTACCTGACGTAGATTCCTTGTAACTTTGACATCATGCCAATCATTGTCATTGAATTTCCCATTGACAGGCTCCACCAGAGCTTCAAAGGCCCCAGACCCCAAATTAATGACCAGCGATACAGCTCCGTTTTTCAGGGCCAGGTTGACGTAGTCTGCAGACTTCCCCGTGTGAAGCATCAGACCGTTCCTCTGTAACGTCTTGAAGGACAGGGTGATCTCGTCGCTGCTGCTCTGGATCGGGTTCAAGGACAGGTCGTAGCAGAAGAACTCGGATCCCTTGAAGGTCGCCACGTAGTCTTCTTTTCCTATAAGAGGACACAAAGATAAAGAGGGATTAGGTTTTACATAGAGGAAGGGAGGGAAGAAGAGCAACTCCTACATTCCATATAACTCGGCCTGCTTAGCTGTCCACCTAGCTGTTCAGAAGGTATAGGAAGATTTTAAAAAGTTAAGGTTATAACAGTTCACATTCAGTTTGGACTTGACTTGGGGTGATAAGATGGGACGATATGGACATTTACAAAAACTGCTCTCCTGTACAGAACTTAACTGTGTACTTTTATTTGGTCCTCCAATGGGCTGCATTACTGAAAACCATTAAAAACCTTGTGACCTGGTAACCATGGTGCCCCAAAAAGCAACAGGAAGCCTTGTCTCAAATCCTTACCTGTATCTCAGGTAGTGAGGACAAAGTAGTGTGGACAAGAAAGTGTACCAAGTTCAAGTTCACTGCGCATTATCATTTTTTATGAATTTGCTGGAATTGTTTTACGTTCCTCAAACTCAAACATGATTAAACCAATCCGAAGGCAAGGATTCTGTTACCAGAACCAATGGTTTGGTTTATGCTTCACACGTTGAAGAGGAAACCCTTCTAATGATACATCATAGTACAATACAATATGCTTCAATGATACATCTTAGTACAATACAATATGCTTCAATGATACATCGTAGTACAATACAAATATGCTCCAATGATACATCATAGTACAATACAAATATGCTCCAATGATACATCATAGTACAATACAAAATTCTCCAATGATACATCATAGTACAATACAATATGCTTCAATGATACATCATAGTACAATACAAATATGCTCCAATGATACATCATAGTAAAATACAAATATGCTCCAATGATACATCTTAGTACAATACAATATGCTTCATTGATACATCATAGTACAATACAATATGTTTCAATGATACATCATAGTACAATACAATATGCTTCAATGATACATCGTAGTACAATACAAATATGCTCCAATGATACATCATAGTACAATATAATATGCTTCAATGATACATCATAGTACAATACAATATGCTTCATTGATACATCATAGTACAATACAAATATGCTCCAATGATACATCTTAGTACAATACAATATGCTTCAATGATACATCATAGTACAATACAAATATGCTCCAATGATACATCTTAGTACAATACAATATGCTTCATTGATACATCATAGTACAATACAATATGTTTCAATGATACATCATAGTACAATACAATATGCTTCATTGATACATCATAGTACAATACAAATATGCTCCAATGATACATCTTAGTACAATACAATATGCTTCAATGATACATCATAGTACAATACAAATATGCTCCAATGATACATCTTAGTACAATACAATATGCTTCATTGATACATCATAGTGCAATACAATATGTTTCAATGATACATCATAGTAAAATACAATATGCTTCAATGATACATCATAGTACAATACAATATGCTTCAATGATACATCTTAGTACAATACAATATGCTTCAATGATACATCATAGTACAATACAATATGCTTCAATGATACATCATAGTACAATACAATATGCTTCAATGATACATCTTAGTACAATACAATATGCTTCAATGATACATCATAGTACAATACAAATATGCTCCAATGATACATCATAGTACAATACAATATGCTTCAATGATACATCATAGTACAATACAATATGCTTCAATGATACATCATAGTACAATACAATATGCTTCAATGATACATCTTAGTACAATACAATATGCTTCAATGATACATCATAGTACAATACAAATATGCTCCAATGATACATCATAGTACAATACAATATGCTTCAATGATACATCATAGTACAATACAAATATGTTTCAATGATACATCATAGTACAATACAATATGCTTCATTGATACATCATAGTACAATACAATATGTTTCAATGATACATCATAGTAAAATACAATATGCTTCAATGATACATCATAGTACAATACAAATATGTACCCTTGCTGCTCAAATGTAAAACCTGAAAAACCCATAATTCTATTCGTAAAAAAGCCTTCATTGTTTACATTATCTGGCTCTACTGTGTTTGTGAATGGAAATGAAGTAATTGTATAATGGAGGAGTATGTTTTCAGGGTATTACATTGTATTTATCCAGGCTTCTCTCTATTCATTAGCCTGAGTACAATTACACTTACTACAGAATGGGATGGAAGAGGGTGGGAGAGAGAAAGAGAGACAGAGACAGAGAGAAAAGAGAGAGGGGGGAGGAAGAGACAGAGAGAGATATTTCTGTTCTTTGTCGGATTCACCAAAGCTCCATAAAATCAGTCCAATTAATTTAGCTGCTACTCATTTTCAAGCCAATAAACCCATTTGAAAGCTGGCGGTTCACGGTTATGTTTTAGCCATAAAACATTACATTCTCAGAGACAAGAGATGAGACAAAAGAAGCCCCCATCCTTAATGGACCCCAGGAAGAACCTTAGTTGTTGCCAAGGTGTCAGCCAATGGGGATCCAAATAAAGTATAGTGCTCAACTCTTTGAAGGGGCAGTATTGTGGATAGCAAGCATCAGGCAGGGGAGGGACAATGGTAGGTCAACAAATAAAAAAACAAATAAAACAAGCTATTTAAGAAGTGATCTGGGACCAGATAACAAGCTATTAAAATAACCATCCGACAATAAACCAACCACAACACAAATGAACCACACTATTTATGTACATATTACACACATAAACTATATATACATAAGTATGTGGACACCCCTTCAAATTATTGGATTGGATTATTTCAGCCACACACGCTGTTGACAGATTATAAAAGAGCACACAGCCATGCAATCTCCATAGACAAACAATTGCAGGAGAATGGCCATACAGAAGAGCTCAGTGACTTTCAATGTGGCACTGTCATAGGATTCCACCATCCCAACAAGTCACTTTGTCAAATTTCTTCCCTACTAGAGCTTCCCCGGTCAACTGTAAGTGCTGTAATTGTGAAGTGGAAACGTCTAGGAAAAACAAAGGCTCAGCCACAAAGTGGTAGGCCACACTAGCTCACAGAACGGGACTGCCAAGTGCTGAAGCACAAATCGCACAACAATCTTCTGTCCTCGGTTGCAACACTCACTACCGAGTTCCGAACTGCCTCTGGAAGCAACGTCAGCAGAAGAACTGTTCGTCGGGAGCTTCATGAAATGGGTTTCCATGGCCGAGCAGCCGCACTTAAGTCTAACATCACCATGCGCAATGCCAAGTGTCGGCTGGAGTGTAATGTAATGAAATGTAAAACTCGGACTCCGGAACAATGGAAACGTGTTCTGTGGAGTGATTACGCTTCACCATCTGGCAGTCCGAATGAAAAATCTGGGATTTGCAGATGCCAGGAGAACTCTACCTGCCCGAATGCATAGCGCCTACTGTAAAGTTTGGTGGAGGAGGAATAAAGGTCTGGAGCTGGTTTTCATGGTTCGGGCTAGGCCCCTTAGATCCAGTGGAGGGAAATCTTAACGCCACAGCATACAATGACAATTTAGATAATTATGTGCTTCTAAGTTTGTAGCAACAGTTCGGGGAAGTAAATTTTCTGTTTCAGGATAAAAATGCCCCCATGCACAAGGTGAGGCCCATACAGAAGTGTTTTGTCGAGATCCGTGTGGAAGAACATGACTGGCCTGCACAGAGCCCTGACTTCAACCCCACTGAACACCTTTGGGATGAATTGGAAAGCCGACTGTGAGCCAGGCCTAATCACCCTAATGTCTAATCAGTGCCGACCTCACTAAGTCCCCGCAGCAATGTTCCAACATCTAGTTGAAAGTCTTCCCAGAAGACTGGATGATGTTATTGCAGCAATGTTCCAACATCTGTTATAGTAACAAGGGGGGTGTCACGACATCCGCCGAAGTTGGCTCTCCTGCCTGTTCGGGCGGTGCTCGGCGGTCGTCGTCACCGTCCTACTAGCTGCCACCGATCCCTTTTTAGTTTGTTTTGTCTTATTAGTTTCACCTGTGTTTCTGTTTGGTTTAATGAGCTCATCTATATTTAGTAGGTAGACCTGCCTTTGTTTTGTGCGGGATTGTCTTTATGTTACGTGTGTGCATTTTAGGTAGAGGTGGATTTTATTTTCTTAAACTTGGCACCCTGTGGTTTTTGGGTTGTGTCGTTGGATGTTGGATGCCTTAGTAAAAGCACTTAACCCCAGTGAAACTCTCTCTGCGTCTGATTCCTGCACCCACCTAGTCCCGCGTGACAGGGGGGACCAACTCAATATTGATGTCCATGATATTGGAATGAGATGTTTGACGAGCAGGTGTCCAAGCACCTGGTCATGTAGTCTATACTACACAGGTGCCCAAGCACAAATACATAGGCTACAGACAGACAGACACACTCACCCGCACACCCGCTCACCTGCCAGCACACACGAAGTGTCTCTCCGGAGCAATTTGTCAGGTCATCAATCCCTCTTTAAAGGTACTATACTACTATATTATACTGCACCTCTGAGAACACTGCAAGTGGCCGTAATTCAGCCTGACTGGATCACCTCTCCTCTGCTCTCTCTTTAAGCCTCTTTCTACCCCTGAGCCTCCATCCTCCATTAGTATGAGTGAGTGACAGTTGTCCTCCCCACACCCATCCACCTGCACACACACACACACACACACACACACACACACACACACACACACACACACACACTCACACACACACACATACACACACACACACACACACACACATACACACACACGCACACACTCACACATCCTTCTCCCCCCTGTCAGTCCTGGACAACTTATCAGCCCCATCACTCCATGACCATTCATCTCCCCCCTCTCTCGCTCTCTCCTCATGCATTCCTCCCTCTGCTGCCTTTGGCTCAGCCCTAACGATCAATACTGCTAAGCAGTGTGCTGTGCTCTGAAGCACTGTGACTGTGACTGTGAGTGTGTGTGTGTGTGTGTGTGTGTGTGTGTGTGTGTGTGTGTGTGTGTGTGTGTGTGTGTGTGTGTGTGTGTGTGTGTGTGTAATGTGAGGCCTACGTGTTCAGAGTGAGGTACAGTACAGCAAGGAGACCACTTGAGATCAAGCATTTGAAAGCACGCAAGTGTATGTGTTTAACAACATTCCTTACCCCGTGTGACATTACATTGTTGCTGCAGATCGGTTTGTGGAAATACAGCTTCATTGTTACATTCCTACTGTGAGATCTTTCAACAGTTGCTGAAGGGAGTCAAGGGAGTCATTTCTCTGAAACACACCAGTTGTCATTTAGGCACCTCTACATCTACTGTCAAACAGCAAACTGCTTATTTCGGTACCTGTTCAATACCCGGTGGTGCCCTCTGATCACTGTCACAGTCACACACCAATTAACGTGTCTATTGACTGCTGACTTCCTCCACACCTACCTCCATCCTTACTTTACCTACCCACCCTCCAGCAATACTTTACCTACCCACCCCTCCATCCTTACTTTACCTACCCACCCTCCATCCATACTTTACCTACCCACCCCTTCATCCATACTTTACCTACCCACCCCTCCATCAATACTTTACCTACCCACCCTCCACCAATACTTTACCTACCCACCCCTTCATCAATACTTTAACTACCCAACCTCCATCAATACTTTACCTACCCACCCCTTCATCCATACTTTACCTACCCACCCCTCCATCCATACTTTACCTACCCACCCCTCCATCAATACTTTACCTACCCACCCTCCACCAATACTTTACCTACCCACCCCTTCATCAATACTTTACCTACCCACCCTCCATCAATACTTTACCTACCCACCCCTCCATCGTTACTTTACCTACCCACCCTCCATCAATACTTTACCTACCCACCCCTCCATCCATACTTTATCTACCCACCCCTCCATCCATACTTTACCTACCCACCCCTCCAACCATACTTTACCTACCCACCCCTCCAACCATACTTTACCTACTCACCCCTCCAACCAAACTTTACCTACTCACCCCTCCATCCATACTTTACCTACCCACCCCTCCATCCATACTTTACCTACCCACCCCTCCATCCATACTTTACCTACCCACCCCTCCATCCATACTTTACCTACCCACCCCTCCATCCATACTTTACCTACCCACCCCTCCATCCATACTTTACCTACTCACCCCTCCATCCATACTTTACCTACTCACCCCTCCATCCATACTTTACCTACCTACCTACCTACCCACCCCTCCATCCTTACTTTACCTACCCACCCCTCCATCCTTACTTTACCTACCCACCCCTCCATCCATACATTACCTACCTACCCACCCCTCCATCCATACATTACCTACTCACCCCTCCATCCATACTTTACCTACTCACCCCTCCATCCATACTTTACCTACCTACCTACCTACCCACCCCTCCATCCATACTTTACCTACTCACCCCTCCATCCATACTTTACCTACTTACCCCTCCATCCATACTTTACCTACCTACCTACCTACCTACCCACCCCTTCATCCTTACCTTACCTACCCACCCCTCCATCCTTACCTTACCTACCCACCCCTCCATCCTTACCTTACCTACTCACCCCTCCATCCATACTTTACCTACCTACCTACCTACCCACCCTCCAACCATACTTTACCTACTCACCCCTCCAACCAAACTTTACCTACCCACCCCTCCATCCATACTTTACCTACCCACAGCTCCATCCATACATTACCTACCCACCCCTCAATCAAAAATTGACCTACCCACCCCTCCATCCTTACCTTACCTACCCATCCCTCCATCCTTACCTTACCTACTCACCCCTCCATCCATACTTTACCTACCTACCTACCTACCCACCCCTCCAACCATACTTTACCTACTCACCCCTCCAACCAAACTTTACCTACCCACCCCTCCATCCATACTTTACCTACCCACAGCTCCATCCATACATTACCTACCCACCCCTCAATCAAAAATTGACCTACCCACCCCTCCATCCTTACCTTACCTACTCACCCCTCCAGCCATACTTTACCTACCTACCTACCTACCCACCCCTTCATCCATATTTTACTTACAAACCGCTCCATCCATTCTTACCTACCCACAGCTCCATCCATACTTGACCTACCCACCTCTCCATCCATACTTTACCTAACCACCTCTCCAACCATACTTTACCTACCTACCTACCTACCTACCTACCTACCTACCTACCTACCTACCTACCTACCTACCTACCTACCTACCTACCTACCCACCCCTCCATCCTTACTTTACCTACCCACCCACCCCTCCATCCATACTTTAACTACCCACAGCTCCAGCCATACATTACCTACCCACCCATCCATCCATACATGACCTACAAACCGCTCCATCCATTCATTACCTACCCAGCCCTCCATCCATAATTTACCTACCCACAGCTCCAGCCATACATTACCTACCCACCCCTCCATCCATACTTGACCTACCCACCTCTCCATCCATACGTTACCTACCCACCTCTCCAACCATACTTTACCTACCTACCTACCTACCTACCTACCTACCTACCTACACATCCCTTCATCCATACCCTAAATAACCACCCCTCCAACCATACGTTACCTACCCACCCCTCCATCCTGACTTTACCTACCAACTCCTCCATCCATACTTTACCTACCCACCCCTCCATCCATACAATATCTACCCACCCCTCCATCCATACTTTACCTACCCACCTCTCCAACCATACTTTACCTACCTACCTACCTACCTACCTACCTACCTACCTACCTACCTACCTACCTACCCACCCCTCCATCCATACCCTGAATACCCACCCCTCCAACCATACGTTACCTACCCACACCTCCATCCTGACTTTACCTACCCACTCCTCGATCCATACAATACCTACCCACCACTCAATCCTGACTTTACCTACCACTCTTCGATCCATACTTTACCTACCCACCCCTCCATCCATACTTTACCTACCTACCTACCTACCCACCCCTCCATCCATACTTTACCTACCCACCCCTCCATCCATACTTTACCTACTCACCCCTCCATCCATACAATATCTACCCACCCCTCCATCCATACTTTACCTACCCACCCCTCCATCCTGACTTTACCTACCCACCCCTCCATCCACACTTTACCTACCTACCTACCTACCCACCCCTCCATCCATACTTTACCTACCCACCCCTCCATCCATACTTTACCTACCCACCCCTCCATCCAAACTTTACCTACTCACCCCTCCATCCATACTTTACCTACCTACCTACCTACCTACCCACCCCTCCATCCATACTTTACCTACCCACCCCTCCAACCAAACTTTACCTACTCACCCCTCCAACCATACTTTACCTACCCACCCCTCCAACCATACTTTATCTACTCACCCCTCCAACGAAACTTTACCTACCCACCCCTCCATCCATACTTGACCTACCCACCTCTCCATCCATACTTTACCTACCTACCTCTCCAACCATACTTTACCTACCTACCTACCTACCTACCCACCTACCTACCTACCTACCCACCCCTCCATCCATACCCTAAATACCCACCCCTCCAACCATACTTTACCCACCCACCCACCCTTCCATCCATACTTTACCTACCCACCCCTCCATCCATACTTTACCTACCCACCCCTCCATCCATAGTTTACCTACCCACCCCTTCATCCATACTTTACCTACCCACCCCTCCATCCATACTTTACCTACCCACCCCTCCATCCTTACTTTACCTACCCACCCCTCCAACCATACTTTACCTACCCACCCCTCCATCCTTACTTTACCTACCCACCCCTCCATCCATACTTTACCTACCCACCCCTCCATCCATAGTTTACCTACCCACCCCTTCATCCATACTTTACCTACCCACCCCTCCATCCATACTTTACCTACCCACCCCTCCATCCTTACTTTACCTACCCACCCCTCCATCCATAGTTTACCTACCCACCCCTCCATCCATACTTTACCTACTCACCCCTCCAACCATACTTTACCTACCCACCCCTCCATCCTTACTTTACCTACCCACGCCTCCATCCATACTTTACCTACCCACCCCTCCAACCATACTTTAACTACCCACCCCTCCAACAATACTTTACCTACTCACCCCTCCAACGAAACTTTACCTACCCACCCCTCCATGCATACTTTACCTACTCACAGCTCCATACATACATTACCTACCCACCCCTCCATCCATACTTGACGTACCCACCTCTCCATCCATACTTTACCTACCTACCTCTCCAACCATACTTTACCTACCTACCTACCTACCTACCCACCCCTCCATCCATACCCTAAATACCCACCCCTCCAACCATACTTTACCCATCCACCCACCCACCCTTCCATCCATACTTTACCTACCCACAGCTCCATCCATACATTACCTACCCACCCCTCCATCCATACTTTACCTACCCACAGCTCCATCCATACATTACCTACCCACCCCTCCATCCATACTTGATCTACCCACCTCTCCATCCATACTTTACCTACCCACCCCTCCATCCTTACTTTACCTACCCACCCACCCCTCCATCCTTACTTAACCTACCCACCCCTCCATCCATACTTGACCTACCCACCTCTCCATCCATATGTTACCTACCCACCTCTCCAACCATACTTTACCTACCTACCTACCTACCTACTCACCCCTTCATCCATACCCTAAATAACCACCCCTCCAACCATACGTTACCTGCCCACCCCTCCATCCTGACTTTACCTACCAACTCCTCCATCCATACTTTACCTACCCACCCCTCCATCCATACAATATCTACCCACCCCTCCATCCATACTTTACCTACCCACCTCTCCAACCATGCTTTGCCTACCTACCTACCTACCTACCTACCTACCCACCCCTCCATCCATACCCTAAATACCCACCCCTCCAACCATACGTTACCTACCCACCCCTCCATCCTGACTTTACCTACCCACTCCTCGATCCATACTTTACCTACACACCCCTCCATCCTTACTTTACCTACCCACCCCTCCATCCATACTTTACCTACCCACCCCTCCATCCTTACTTTACCTACCCACCCCTCCAACCATACTTTACCTACCCACCCCTCCATCCATACTTTACCTACCCACCCCTCCATCCTGACTTTCCCTACCCACCCCTCCATCCATACTTTACCTACCTACCTACCTACCTACCCACCCCTCCAACCATACTTTACCTACTCACCCCTCCAACCAAACTTTACCTACTCACCCCTCCATCCATACTTTACCTACCTACCTACCTACCTACCTACCTACCTACCAATCCCTCCATCCATAATTTACCTACCAATCCCTCCATCCATACTCAACCTACCCATTCCTCCATCGCTCCTTCCTCCACTGTCCATTCCTCCATCAAGTCACCTCTTCACCCCTCTACCCATCCTCCTATCCACCTCGGAGGGGTGGGTAGGTACAAGATATAAACAGACGGATACGTACGGTCCAAAAGGAAAGGTTCAAAATAACAACACACAGGTAGAAGGCTTCAAAAAGGGTATGTTATTGTTTTGAGTTAGTTGACTCAACGTCTTGTTCTACAGGATTATTTTATTTCACTAGCTTGTTCAGTTCAATGAGCTACAAGGCTTCTCACTCTCTCTCTCCCTCCCCCCTCTCTTTCTCTTTATATCTCTCTCTCTCTCCTTATCTCAATTTCACTCTGCCTTCTCTCCCTACCCCACTGTGCCCCTCCACCTCTCCCTCCACCGCCCCTTCTTTCTCCCATCAACCTAATGATATCAATCCTTACTAATCTCATAACCCTGACACCTAGTGACCCACAAGCATACATAAATTCAATCACTACTGTCGCCTCTGACACCCAATGTGATGTCTACGTGTTCCGAGTGAATTAGAGTGAGGACAGCAGTCGAGGTCAAGCATTTGTAAAACACCCACATGCCACCGTCACCCTCTCCTTAGGGAATTTAGGTTCATTGCCATGAGAATCTCTGAGATGAGACTAGGGATTGTGCCCCAAATGGCACCATATTCCCTATATACAGTAGTGTACTACCTTTGACCAAGGCTCCCTAAATAGTTTGTCTGAAAGGTGACCCTATTCCTTATGTAGTGGACTACTTTGGATCAGGACCCATGGTAAAAAAAATAGTGCACTACATGGGGAATAGGGTATAATTTCAGACAGACTAGCGTTTTATCATATTGATAAAGGCTAATCACTATCTAATAACCGTATCATTGCAGGTAGCAGTCACTATTCTCATTATGAACGCTTGGTTGGATTGGATCTGAGCCCTGTCGTACGGTACGGAGCATAGCACATTTATAGATTGGGCCGTGCTTGTAAAATGACCTGCTCTTCAGGTTCTATTAGGGGTACGAGAAGTGTAATAGGCTTGGTAGTGTAGTAAAGGAGCAGGACAATGCAAAATGGGCCAGCATTCAGTCACTCTGCTGATCAATTGAAAATCTACTGGGAAAGAAGAAATCTGTGAAAATCTACTGGGAAAGATAAAATCTGGGAAAATCTACTGGGAAATAAGAAATCTGGGAAAATCTACTGGGAAATAAGAAATCTGTGAAAATCTACTGGGAAAGAAGAACTCTGGGAAAATCTACTGGGAAATAAGAAATCTGTGAAAATCTACTGGGAAAGAAGAAATCTGGGAAAATCTACTGGGAAAGAAGAAATCTGGGAAAATCTACTGAGAAATAAGAAATCTGTGAAAATCTACTGGGAAAGAAGAACTCTGGGAAAATCTACTGGGAAAGAAGAAATCTGTGAAAATCTACTGAGAAATAAGAAATCTGTGAAAATCTACTGGGAAAGAAGAACTCTGGGAAAATCTACTGGGAAAGAAGAAATCTGTGAAAATCTACTGGGAAATAAGAACTGGGAAAATCTACTGGGAAATAAGACATCTGGGAAAATCTACTGGGAAAGAAGAAATCTGTGAAAATCTGTACAAGTCGCCCTTTGGTGAACGTGAAAGTGGGTAAGTGGCTGAAAATACCAAAATGGTCAAAACAAAACAGCAAGGAGAAGCCGTACTCAAACCTTTACACCACACACATATACAACCGACACACATATACACACACACACACATACAGAAGCACGCACACACACGCACACATACACACTCACACGCACGCACACACACACACACACACACACACACACACACACACACACACACACACACACGCACACACACGCACATGCACGCACGCACACACACACACAAACACACACACACACACACTCATGCGCACTCATACGCACAGCCATGCACGTGCACACAGGCAATTTAACCTCTCTACCCCTCAGTTGGAGTAATATTCAATCGTTCTGCTCCTTATTAATGTCTTAGAGACCCTTCTTAGAGAGACCATTACTGAAGCAGTACAGTGAAGCTTCGTCACAGTATGCGTCTCTGTCTCTGCAGACTGGCACGGGAGGGAGTGTGTGTGTGTATGTGTGTGTATGTGTGTGTGTGTGTGTGTGTGCGGAGGAGGAGGATGGGCTGGGGTACTTATAAAGTCCTTCTTCTCAGTGTGAATGTTATTTTTTTGTGTGGGGCTAAACTGACTGTGTATCTGTCTGTGTGGGGCTAAACTCACAGTGTATCTGTCTGTTTGGGGCTAAACTCACCGTGTATCTGTCTGTGTGGGGCTAAACTCACCGTGTATCTGTCTGTGTGGGGCTAAACTCACTGTGTATATGTCTTTGTGGGGCTAAACTCACCGTGTATCTGTCTGTGTGGGGCTAAACTCACCGTGTATCTGTCTGTCTGGGGCTAAACTCCCTGTGTATCTGTCTGTGTGGGGCTAAACTCACTGTGTATATGTCTTTGTGGGGCTAAACTCACCGTGTATCTGTCTGTGTGGGGCTAAACTCACTGTGTATCTGTCTGTGTGGGGGTAAACTCGCTGTGTATCTGTCTGTTTGGGGCTAAACTCATTGTTTGCCAAGCTAGAACAGCATGAGGTCTGACAGTACTCAGCAGGGAGGCTCACATGCTCTACCATGTCAAGGTGATGCTGGACAGAAGACAGTCACTGAGAGGCATGGGGACATTTCTACCCTTTTATTCATTTTACAGCTCCTTCACTTCAACCCTTCCTTCTCTCTCCCATCTCTCTCTCTTTCTGTTTCAATCTCTCTCTCTTTCTGTTTCAATCTCTCACTTTCTATTTCAACCTCTCTCTCTCTCATTGCAGGACATAAACAATCAAGGCCCTTTTGAAAGGCTGTGATATATATGGGTAGTTAATTAAAACGTGTTAATTGTGCAGTTTGATAACAGCTTGTCATTCCTTCAAGGTCACGTCTGTGTTTATTCACATAACACTTTCATATACATTTAGAATAATCCTCAGGGAACATGCTTGAAGACTAGTTTTTCGCAGCATTACTAATTGTGTGTGTGTGTGTGTGTGTGTGTGTGTGTGTGTGTGTGTGTGTGTGTGTGTGTGTGTGCGTGTGTGCGTGCGTGTGTGTGTGAGTAGACTATAAGCAGTCTCTCTCTGTTCTCTCCTGCCAGTGGGCCTTGAGTGGCACCAATAGGCAGACAGCTGTAGGAGTGAGCCTGTACATCCTCAGTCTAAACAGAGCTCTCTCTCATCCTGTCATGTTACAGAGCAGATCAGTGTCTTGTCCGGGATATTTATTTAGGGACATTACACAAAACATTTGACCACTGTTCTCCATCGTATAAAGGGTAGATATCAGTAATGTATACAGACGTTGTTTGCTTCAAAACAAATATCCAAAGAATGTGAAAAGCAATTAATTGGCTGTTGATAGAAAACAACAATTAGTCCCTTCCTGCATGGAGAGCTCTTTGATACTAAGGTCATAATGTGATCAAATACGCTTCAAAAGGATGCTAGTGCTTCAGAGGAACTTCTCTCTGTCATAATGTAAGAGGCTTTGGCTGGCTTTACGACACTAACGTCCCTATCGTTTTAATAGGCTGTCAATCAGAGGAAGAACGAGAGAGAGAGGGAGAGAGAGCGAGGGTGAACTGCAAATGTCAGTCAAACACACACACACACACACACACACACACACACACATACACACTCACACTCTATCACTCGCTTACTCACTCAGTTCAGCCTGCTTCTTTGTAAAAAAAACTCAAACATCACTCCTACCGTAAGAATTAATTCATGGCTTTAATAGCCAAATACTGCTCCAATGCAACCTTTAAAATCTGATGAAGCTGCGAGAGCTACTTTAAAATGTGTGGGCCTCTTTCTAGCAGCTAAACTCAGTGTGAACCCAGACAGAGTCAGTCTGGCACAAAGAGCTCTATCTGGGGGTCCATGCTTCTTACACAGGCAAGAAGAGCGAAGGAGGCAGGAGGAGGAAAATAAGGGAAGGGATTTGAAAAGGTACCATTAAAGTGTGACTTAAGGGAGAGGAGAGATATGGAGCAGAGGAGAAATGTCTAACAGAGGAAGAGGGGGAGAGAGAGAGGGAGAGAGAGAGAGAGAGAGGGGGGGGAAGAGAATGAACTACGGGAGAAAATACAAACCCTCCAACCCAAAAAGACCTGTGGTGTTGATGGTATCCTCAATGAAATGATTAAATATACAGACAACAAATTTAAATTGGCTATACTCTTTAACATCACCCCTATCTCTGGCATCTTCCCCATTTTTTGCAAACAAGGACTGATCACCCCAATCCACAAAAGAGGAGACAAATTTGACCCCAATAACTACCGTGGGCTACACGTCAACAGCAACCTTGGAAAAAATCATCTGCATTATCATTAACAGTGTACTGAGCAAATGTCAAATTGTCTTTTTACCAAATTACCGTATGACAGACCACGTATTCACCCTGCAGACCCTAATTGACAAACAAACAAACCAAAACAAAGGCAAAGTCTTCTCGTGTTTTGTTAATACAAAAAAAAGCCTTTGACACAATTTGGCATGAGTGTCTGCAATACAAATTGATGGAAAGTGGTGTTGGGGGAAAAACATATGACATTATTAAATCTATGTACACAAACAACTAGTGTGCAGTAAAAATTGGCAAAAAACAAACACATTTCTTTCCACAGGGCCGTGGCGTGACACAGGGATGCAGCTTAAGCCCCACCCTCTTCAACATATACAGTATATTAACAAATTGGCAAGGGCACTAGAACAGTCTGCAGCACCTGGCCTCACCCTTCTAGAGTCTGTAGTCAAATGTCTACTATCTTGCTGATGATCTGGTGATTCTGTCCCCAACTAAAAAGGGCCTACAGCAGCACCTAGATCTTCTACACAGATTCTGTCTGACCTGGGCCTTGACAGTAAATTTCAGTAAGACAAAAATAATGGTGTTCCAAAAAAGGTCCAGTCGCCAGGACCACAAATACAAATTCCATCTAGACTCCGTTGCCCTGGAGCAAACAAAAAACTATAGATACATAAGTATATTTACTTAAACATCTGCGCCACAGGTAACGTCCACAAAGCTGTGAATGAGCTGAGAGACAAGACAAGAAGTGCCTTCTATGCCATCAAAAGGAACATCAAATTCGACATACCGATTAGGATCTGGTGAACCAATTGTCCCTTACGGTTGTGAGGTCTGAGGTCCGCTCACCGACCAAGAATTCACAAAATGGGACAAACACCAAATTGACACTCTGCATGCAGAATTCTGCAAAAACATCCTCTGAGTACAACGTAAAACACCAAATAATGCATGCAGAGCAGAATTAGGCCAATACCTTCTAATTATCAAAATTAATTATCAAAATCCAGAAAAGAGCGGTTGAATTCTACAACCACCTAAAAGGAAGTGATTCCCAAACCTTCCATAACAAAGACATCACTCACAGAGAGGTGAACCTGGATAATAGTCCCCTAAGCAAACTGGTCATGGGGCTCTGTTCACAAACACAAACAGACCCCACAGAGCCCCAGGACAGCAACACAATTAAACCCAAAGAAATCATGAGAAAACAAAAAGATAATTACTTGACACATTGGATAGAATTAACCAAAAAACGGAGCAAACTATAATGATATTTGGCCCTAAACAGAGAGTACACAGTGGCAGAATACCTGACAACTGTGACTGACCCAAACTTAAGGAAAGCTTTGACTACAGTATGTAAAGACTCAGTGAGCATAGTCTTGCTATTGAGAAAGGCCACCATAGCCAGACCTGGCTCTCAAGTTAAGACAGGCTATGTGCAAATTGCCCACAAAATGAGGTGGAAACTGACCTGCTCTTATTAACCTCCTGACTAATGTATGACCATATTAGAGACATATATTTCTCTCAGATGACACAATCCACAAACCCAATTTTGATAAACTCCCATATCTACTGGGTGAAATACGACAGTGTGCCATCACAGCAGCAAGATTTGTGACCTGTTGCCACAAGAAAAGGTCAACCAATGAAGAACAAACACCATTGTAAATACAACCCCATATTTATGTTTATTTATTTTCCCTTTTGTACTTTCACTATGTGCACATTGTTACAACACTGTGTGTGTGTGTGTGTGTATATATATATATATATATATATATATATACCATAGTAGTGCACCTAACCTGAAATTGGAGTTCGGAGGGTGTTTGAAGGTAAACCCAATATAAGTGTTTTAAAACAGAGCAGATGTACTCAAACACCCAAAGTGTTTTTTCAATCTGAATATTAGTGAAAACACTTTTTGGGGGGTTCAGTGCATGTAAAAGACAGCATGAAAACCTGAGTCTCTCATACATGGTTAAAAAAAATGCAAATGGTTTATAGCCTAAATATTGAATGATGACAAGGGCCTATGGATAATATTTTTGTGGAATTGTGATGTTTTGTGATGTTGTGAAGTTTTCCAATACTCCAGCAAAGTTCAGGTTTCGGGTCGTTCGCATTGGCGGCAGCTCAATTGCCAGTAGTTTCGGTTTTACGAAGCACTTCATTTTAACATTGTAATAATGTTTGAGATCCCTAGTCATATTAAGCACCTCTTAGTGTTTTTCTCAATCTTTAAACTTGTACTCGTTAGACACTCATTACATTTATGGACTTCTGTCGTTGAGCTGTTCTTGTCTATTAATGTTCTGTATTATGTCATGCATCATGTTCTGTGTGGACACCAGGAAGAGTAGCTGTGGCTTTCCAAACAGCTAATGGGGATCATAATAAAATACCAAATTAAAGAGACAATATTGAGATCTGTTTATTATGACAAATGTCGATGTGAAATTAGAATGCCTTTCACAGATAAGTGTTGTTACGTTACAGTAGTGTCTTCTCCACAGAATTTACACCTGAAATGGATTATAAATTAAGGTAAATAATTGTTTCTATGAAATGTACTGAATGCACAGTTAACTGAAACGGTGTCAGAAATAATGGATTTTAATGAAGGTGTATAAGTTATTCACTAACTTAATTGTTTCATATCAACTGTAATACATGTGCTACAGTGCAGAGTACATATAAATGCTAAATGAATCTATTTTAGAATTCAAATCACATCTAAGAAACAAGTGGATTTAATTGTTGATGAGTTCGTAATATATGTCCTACATTGTTAATATGTGTTCATAATAGATGTGCTGTACTGATTAGGGGTGCTGTTCTGGTGTGAGTACTGATGAATAAACGGATGAATAAAAAACAATGCATAGTTACAATTTTCAAATAAACCATTGCAAAATCCAAATGATCAGTTCAAGAGAAAACTAGTGCTATAGCTAGCAAAGCCAAAGGAAAAGCCCAATCCATCTTCCTGGCAGTTTTGGCTGGCTATCTGATCTCTCACTAATCTTGTACACACCCACTCTAACAAAGACGTGGCCAGTCAATGTAAAGACAGCAGCAGGATTCCACACAGTCTGTGGTCTCTCTCTAATTGGTCTACCCTCATCCAGGTGGCAAGGCAACCCTTCTCTGAAACCTCCCAGGAGCCCACAGTAACAACACAGACAATTGGAGAGGGATTTAAATGCCTTTTTCAAAAGGGACCAGGGTTCACACACATTGGTTTTCACACATACATAAACACATAAACACATAAACACATAAACACACACACACACACACACACACACACACACACAAACACGCACGCACACGCACACACGCACGCACAGAAACATTTATTTTCTTGGACGCCCCCTTGATTCAAGGGGAGGACAGCAATTATAATGAATTCAGGTGATATGGTTTACAAAATACTAACCCTTCTACCTTCTACCAAATATGTACAGAATATGCCAATAAAAAAATACCAACCAATCAACCAATTATTTCAAGATGTACAGTAATCAATCTCAGAATAAACGTATAGGGCCATTTAAGCCAAGTCTTGGACTATGGAGAATATCCATTGTTCACCAGAGGAGGGGAGTGATGTAGCAAAGTGAGGAACACAAGGAAGAACAATCCACAGTAGGTTCAATCCACAAATAACTATTGTCTTCCAAAAAGGGTTCTTAAGATCAAAATGGTTCCTCGTAGAACCCTATCCCTCCGCAAAAAACCCTTTTGGAACCCTTTTTTCTAAGAGTGTAATTAAGGTTAAATATATGCCGGAGATAAAAAAAAGGAGTAATTTATAACTGGGAAGCCAGAGCTATTAAACTAGGTCTCCGTCCCAAGCATCCCTATTTCCTATGGAGCCCATAGGGCCCTGGTCAAACGTAGTGCACTATAAAGGGAATAGGGAGCCATTTAGGATGCATTCCAGGTCTTGTTACGTGGGCGCTGCACCATTGCCCATGCAACTAGAACATTCCCTGTTTAGAGAGCTTAACCAATAACCCCACAAAAGGAGCGGCCTGAGGATTTGATGGTCCTGGCCCGAGACAGGACAGTCAATCTTCCGTCGATCCTGGGGAACCTCGCACCCATCAAACACAGGGAGGGGGAGAGAGTTACTCGGCGACCGTCCAACAGACGGAGACATTACAGGTGCATCTGTCAAGACCGAGAGACTAAAAAACAGCTTTTATTAAATCAAATCAAATCTAATCAAATTTCATTTGTCACATACACATGGTTAGCAGATGTTAATGCGAGTGTAGCGAAATTCTTGTGCTTCTAGTTCCAACAATAGTAGTAATAACCAACGAGTAATCTAACCTAACAATTCCACAACAGCTACCTTATACACACAAGTGTAAAGGGATGAGGAATATGTACATAAAGATATATGAATGAGTGATGGTACAGAACGGCATAGAGATGAGTAAGTAAAGTATGAGTATGTAAACATTATATAAAGTGGCATTGTTTAAAGTGGCTAGTGATATATTTATTACATCCAATTTTTATTATCAAGTCGCTAGAGATTTGAGTCAGTATGTTGGCAGCAGCCACTCAATGTTAGTGGTGGCTGTTTAACAGTCTGATGGCCTTGAGATAAAAGCTGTTTTTCAGTCTCTCGGTCCCTGCTTTGATGCACCTGTACTGACCTCGCCTTCTGGATGATAGCGGGGTGAACAGGCAGTGGGCTCGGGTGGTTGTTGTCCTTGATGATCTTTATGGCCTTCCTGTGACATCGGGTGGTGTAGGTGTCCTGGAGGGCAGGTAGGTTGCCCCCGGTGATGCATTGTGCAGACCTCACTACCCTCTGGGGAGCCTTACAGTTGTGGGCGGAGCAGCTGCCGTACCAGGCGGTGATACAGCCCGATAGGATGCTCTCGATTGTGCATCTGTAAAAGTTTGTGAGTGTTTTTGGTGACAAGCTGAATTTCTTCAGCCTCCTGAGGTTGAAGAGGCGGTGCTGCCCCTTCTTCACCACGCTGTCTGTGTGGGTGGACCAATTCAGTTTGTCCGTGACGTGTACGCTAAGGAACTTAAAACCTTCTACCCTCTTCACTACTGTCCCGTCGATGTGGATAGGGGGGTGCTCCCTCTGCTGTTTCCTGAAGTCCACGATCATCTCCTTTGTTTTGTTGACGTTGAGTGTGAGGTTATTTTCCTGACACCACACTCCGAGGAAACATGGAAACATGGAAACATATGGAAACACTAAACCACTGTGAACTTCTCGACACAGCTCATTCTAATATTTCTACTACTCTACATTGCATTTTAATTACACTGTTTATGCACACCACATATTATTAATGTATATACTGGATTCTTGACATAGCTCACTCTAATATACCATTCTTAGTATATTTTGAGTAAATTAATCCTGTGTACATTCGTATAGATTGCATTTGAAATACTGGTATAGATTGCTTTTGGATTACTGTTACAGTTCTGTTTGGGTTGCTAATTCGATTCCTTCCAAATTTCTTAATTTTGTATGTATTATTATTTGTATTATTTTTATTTGTGTACTTGATTTACAATTTACTGCATTGTTAGGTGCTAGTAATATAAGCATTTCACTGCACCCACTATAACATCTGCTAAACTGTGTATGCGACCTATAATCTTCGATGTTATTTGTTTTGATTTTGAGAGGGAAGGAAGAGGGAGGGAAGGATAGACAGGGAGAGAGAGGGAAGGATAGAGAGGGAGGGAAGGATGGAGAGGAGTAGGGAGAGGAGGGCAGAGAGGGATGGAGGAAGAGGCAGAACCTCACTTCGATCAAACACAGGGAGGGGGTGGAGAGGGGAAGGGAGAGAAGGGCAGAGAGGCATGGAGGAAGGAGGGCAGCAAGATCACTCAAGGGTGACTTCGAAATTAGATCTATCTATTTCCTGAGGATGTCGGAAAATGCACTCAAAACTGGCCACTAGGGGCAACAGTGAGCGCTATCGAAACAGAACAATATTGAACAGCAGGAGTCAACCCAGGGTGTCAAAAACACTTAGGAATTTGACGTTTGAAGAAATATGGATAAACATCTAATTCTGCCGTGAGACTGTAAGAGCTTGTTGAGGAAGGAGAGAAGAGGGAGGCAGAGACTTGCTTACTGCTCAGGCTGAAGCAGAAACACAACAACTCAACAAGGTACTGAGCTAAATCTAACAGGACACTTCTCCTCTAGGTAAGGCAAGCTCCCCCAGGAAATATACACACACGCGTACGCACGCACGCACACACACACACACACACACACACACACACACACACACAAACACACACACACACACACACACACACACACACACACACACGTGTCCGCAAACTTTTCTCCAACTACAGCATTATCATTTGCTTTCAATCCTCAACAGAATCACAACAGCACTACTGTGAAGTGGGACTGCACTGATCTGAATACCAAGATGCTGCTCCAGACAATGTATATTTTATCTACACTTGTCCCAGATCTGTTTGTGGTCATGCCAAACTTGCACACATTATCTAGGTGGGAGTTTGGCTGTTCCTTAAACATCCTGTGGATATGTCCCACACAGTGGCTAGATTCCCTATACAGTGCCTTTAGAAAATATTCATACCCCTTCACTTGATTCACATTTTGTTGTTATAGCCTAAATTCAAAATGGATAACATATTTTTTTTCAGTCATCTACACACAATACCAAATAATGACCAAGTGAAAACATGTTTTTAGATTTTCTTTTTAAATGTATTAAAAATGAAATACAGAAACATCTCATTTACATAAGTATTCACACCCCTGAGTAAATAACCGTTAGAATCACCGTTGGCAGCGATTACAGCTGTGATTCTTTCTCGGTCAGTCTCTAAGAGCTGTGCACACATGGATTGCACAATATTTGCACATTATTCGCTTTATAATTATTCAAGCTCTGTCAAGTTGGTAGTTGATCATTGCTAGACAGCCATTTTCAAGACTTGCCATGTACGTTAAAGCCGATTTAAGTCAAAACTGTTACTAGGCCACTCAGGAACATTTAATGTCATCTTGGTAAGCAACTGTGGTATATTTTTGGCCTTGTGTTTTAGGTTATTGTCCTGCTGAACGGTGAATTAATCTCCCATCGTCTGATTGGAAAGCAGACTGAACCAGGTTTTTCTCTAGGATTTTGCTTAGATCCATTACGTTTATTTTTTATCCTGAAAAACTCCCCAGTCCTTAATGATTATTAGCATACCCATAACATGATGCAGCCACCACTATGCTTGAAATATGGAGAGTGGCACTCAGTAATATGTTCTATCGGATTTGCCCCAAACATAACACTTTGTATTCAGGACAAAAAGTGAATTGCTTTGCCACATTCACAGCACTATTGCTTTAGTGCCTTGTTGCAAAGAGGATGCATGTTTTTGAATTTTTTTTCTGTACAGGCTTCCTTCTTTTCGTTCTGTCAATTAAGTTAGTATTGTGGAGTAAATACAGTGTTGTTGATCCAACCCATTGTCTCCTATCACCACCATTAAACTCTGTTTTAAAGTCACCATTGTCCTCATGGTGAAATCCATTATTTTCTCTCCGGCAACTGAGTCAGGAAGGACGCATGTGTCTTTGTAGATACAGGGTGTATTGATACACCATCCAAAGTTTAATTAATAACTTCACCATGCTCAAAGGGACATTTAATATCTGGAAACCTCCCTTGTATTTGTGGTTAAATCTGTGTCCATGCAACATATTATGTAACTTGTTAAGCACATTTTTTACTGAACTGTTTTAGGCTTGCTATAATAAATGGTTTGAATATTTATTGGCTCAGTAAATTAATAAAAATAAAAAAATTAAATCATGATTCCACTTTGACATTATGGGGTATTGTGTGTAGGCCAGTGACACAAAATCTACATTTAATCCATTTTAAATTCAGAATGTAACACAACGAATTTGAAAAAGGTCAAGGGGGATAATAGGGGGAAACATACGGGGAAACAGACATTTTCCATATTGGCGGCTGGCACCATCAGACTACAGTGAACATTTCATCCCATGTAGGATCTGCACCTATTTTGCACAGTTCTGGGACAATATTGTGGAAACTGTCATCTTACTGAGGAATATACTGCAAATTGAGACATTGCAGCGTATCCTGGATAGGTACCACTCTAAGACCTTTTCCTTTTCCACTCCTCAGCCTGGTCTTCGTGCCATCTCTGATTCACTGGCCAGGGCTGCCATTCAGAGACCCCTCTCTAATGAAATCACCTCTCCCCTCCCATCTCAACCGCCCTTCCCATCTCAACCGCCCTTCCCATCTTACCCCACCACCACCACCCTTGGAGAATCAAGATAAAGGAGTACGGTCACTTTATGAGGAGTTGGAGGATGCCGAGGTTATCGACCCTGCATCCCGGTGGAGGCACGTCACAGTGCAAGGAAGCGGTCTTTGGTGAATGGGGCTGAAATGACTTTGGGGATCCCATCCCGCTGACCCCCCCAGCAGGTCCTCCGTCCCCAATCTCCTGTCGGTCTTCAAACAGAAATAGAATAGGCTGGACGTCCAGGGCCACTCACCTTCCTCTAGCCATCATCATTGGTAGCTCCATGGTGAGGCACGGCTCGGTTCCTGTAGCTAAAACCCTGTGCTACCCGGGGGCTATGGTGAAGGATATCACAGGATTTCAGTCCGTCCTACAGCCAAGGGCTGCTGCTGTCGTATTGCATGTGAGATCTAATGATATCAAAAAGGGTAAATCAGAGATGATGAAACAGGATTTTATTGAGCTGATCAACACCCTGAAAGGCTCTGAAAAGCAGTCGATTATCTCTGGTCCCGTGGCATCGCTAGGTCGTGGCAGCGAAAGGTTCAGCAGGCTCTTAGCACTTCATATCTGGCTTAAAGACTACTACCACTCTGTTGGCAAAACTTTTTTGGGGCAATTTCGAGACTTTTTGGAAACAGAGATGATGGACTCCACTCAAACCATCTAGGAGCCTGGACCCTCTCTTCACATTTCAAGGCCGCGTTAAGATATTGACTCAGAGACAGTCTAAGAACCACTCAGGTAATACCTCCCATCCTTTCTAAGCGTTATCGTCGCACTGTTTTCTATACTGCCAGGGGTGTTGTCAGTTGTAATCTTGTGCTCATTAATTTGAACTCCACTCTTAGCTCTGCTATTGTTAGCACAAAAGAGAAGACCATTGTGGTCTGCTCACCCAGTGCTATTAGTTGAAATGTGAAATGTTAATATTAAGTAGAGTGCTTGGGCTGACATACGATAGCAACCAAAGCCCATGTAGGTCAGTTTCTAAAATTCCATCATTGGTTTCTCTGAGAGTTCCTCATATTGGCTTTGGCTGCAGCCTCAGGGCCTACGGTGCCAACTTTGGAAAAGTGATTCCAATTTCTACTCTTTCATCTATTACTAATAGAGATAGACCAAATGGGGCAGTTATATGCAATCCTATAGCCATACCAACTATATCAACCATCAGACAGGGCCTGCAACCATCTATCGAATGTAAGTTGTTTGAGTTGGAGACTCCATGTGACTTTAAAAATTGTAAAGGACTTGGGTTGATGCATCTGAACATTGGGAGCTTACATCCTAAACTGGATCACATCAAGGTCTGGGCAATGCAGATTAATCTGGACATTCTGGTATTGACTGAAACTTGGATCTCTGAGGACATTCTGGACTCTGATATTAATATTGAGGGTTATACTTTGATTAGAGCTGATAGACAGGGTAGAGGTGATGTATCTAACTGTCATAGGGGTCTACCGTTCTCCTTCGGCAAATCTTTGTGGACTCGAGGAGTTAACTAGTTTGTTGTCTTCCTTTACTAAATCAGTTTGTTGTCTTCCTTTACTAAATCAGAAGTTATTATCCTGGGTGACCTAAATTATGATTGGGAAATGCAAGCTTCAGACAATCTAAATGACATGTGTAATGATCTAAACCTAACAGCTGGTGACTAAGCCTACACGGCCCAACCCTAAAGATCCTTCAAAGTCAACTCTAATTGGTCTTATTTTAATGAATACACCAGAGAAGTATGTTTCTACTTGTGTCTTCGCCCAAGATATTAGTGACAATTACCCAGTTGTTTGTGTTAGAGATGTGAGAATACAAACAAATCTAAGGCTTGTGTCATCACAAAGAGGAACTTTAAAAACTTCAGTGAACAGGCTTTTTACATTATCTTTATTTTAATGACCTTCATTTTGTTTCCGCTATCCCTGATCCTGATTTAGCTTTCAGCCTTTTTGCAGATGTCTTCTGTACTATTATGGATAATCATGCTCACTTCAAAAAATTAAGGGTTAAGGTAGGTTGAATGCCTGGTATACTCCAGAATTATCAAAAGTAATTCATAAAAGAGATCAAATCAAATTGTATTGGTCACATACACAGAGTTAGTGTGGGTGTCGCAGAAATGCTTGTGTTCCTAGCACCATGCTTGGGTCAGGGCCAGGAACACAGGCTTAGACCCAAACTGGCAAGTTTTTAAGCAACTGAGGAATCCTTGTGTAAGACAAATCAGAAAAGGCTAAATCTGATTATTATGTAACCGCTCTTTCGGATTGTAATGGGAACCCGGCTAAATTCTGGAACACTGTCAAATCCCTGAAGGGTTATACTTCCTCCTCTCTGCCACAACAAAATCATTCAAACATGGGCCTCATTACAGAAAAAAATGCCATCATTGATGCATTTAATCACCATTTTATCTCTTTGAAATAACTAAGCCTATTCACAATGATATTGGGCTGGATGCTGATAGGGGAAATTTGCTGAATGATCAGAGAAATTATGGACAAAGCTTTTCTTCTAGACTATTCACAGAAAAATAAGTCCTGGATGCTTTGCTAGCAATAGACAATAAGAAATCCTCAGGGACTGATCCCAGTCTGCTTAAGTGTGCAGCGCCCATCATTGTTGGCTCAATAACCCACATTTTTATATAATATTGTTATCAGGAAATGTTCCAAAAGTTTGGAAATCAGCTCTTTTCCTGCCACTCCATAAAGACAGGGATAGTAGTGATCTTAATAACTATGGTCCCATTTCAAGGATTCCTTGTCTAGTTAATAATCTTGAATCCTTGATAAATGTACAACTTTGCTATTTTTTATCTGAGAAATGCATTTAGAATGTAAACCAATTAGGGTTTAGGCCTGGACATCCAATCAGGGTTTAGGCCTGGACAACCAATCAGGGTTTAGGCCTGGACATCCATTCATGGTTTAGGCCTGGACATCCAATCATGGTTTAGGCCTGGACATCCATTCATGGTTTAGGCCTGGACATCCAATCAGGGTTTAGGCCTGGACATCCAATCAGGGTTTAGGCCTGGACATCGATTCAGGGTTTAGGCCTGGACATCCATTCATGGTTTAGGCCTGGGCATCCAATCAGGGTTTAGGCCTGGACATCCATTCATGGTTTAGGCCTGGACATCCATTCATGGTTTAGGCCTGGACATCCATTCATGGTTTAGGCCTGGACATCCATTCATGGTTTAGGCCTGGACATCCAATCAGGGTTTAGGCCTGGACATCCATTCATGGTTTAGGCCTGGACATCCATTCATGGTTTAGGCCTGGACATCCAATCAGGGTTTAGGCCTGGACATCCAATCAGGGTTTAGGCCTGGACATCCATTCATGGTTTAGGCCTGGGCATAGCAGTATTACATCAACCACTTTAGTTGTTAATGGTCTTGTCAATGCTTTAGACACTACAATGAAATGTGCTGCTTTGTTTGTGGACCTGTCAAAAGCTCTTGATACTGTTGATCATGATATTTAATTGATTTACGTTTTTCTTGACAGGCCTGAGCTCTGACACCTGTTCATGGTTTTATGACTATCTTAGTGAAAGAACTCAGGCCATCGTAATTGATAGTCCTAGGACCTGTTACTAGGACTGATACTAGGACCTGTTCTTTTCACAATTTACATAAATGCTGTTGCTTAATCTGTTAAATTGTTTAATTTCATCTACAGTATCAGTCACAAGTTTGGGCACACCTACTCATTCAAGGGAACTCTTTCAAGACTGTTGAAAAAGCATTCCAGGTGAAGCTGGTTGAAAGAATGCAAAGTGTGCAAAGCTGCCATCAAGGCAAAGGGTGGCTAATTTGAAGAATCTCATATAAAATGTATTCAACACATTTTTTTGTTTACTACATGATTCCATATGCGCTATTTCATAGTTTTGATGTCTTCACTATTATTCTACAATGTATGAATGATGACCTGGCTGTGACAAGGCTACAGTCCGATTTAGAAGTTGTGCGGGAAGCCCTTACTGATTTAAAACTCTTATTTAATACGGGAAAAACTAAATCCATGTTGTTTTCAAGTTCTCGTAAGATTGTCTCAGATAGATTACATATTTACTCATCGGATGTTTCTATAATCAAACGAGTCCCTGCACACAAATACCTTGGTATTTGGATTGAGAATTATTTTTCATGGCGGTTTTGGAGCAGTGGCTTCTTCCTTGCTGAGCGGCCTTTCAAGTTATGTTGATATAGGACTCGTTTTACTGTGGATATAGATACTTTTGTACCCGTTTCCTCCAGCATCTTCACAAGGTCCTTTACTGTTGTTCTGTGATTGATTTGCACTTTTCGCACCAAAGTACATTCATCTCTAGGAGACAGAAAGCATATCTTCCTGAGCGGTATGACGGCTGCGTGGTCCCATGGTGTTTATACTTGCGTACTATTGTTTGTACAGATGAACGTGGTACCTTCAGGCGTTTGGAAATTGCTCCCAAGGAGGTCTTAGCTGATTTCTTTTGATTTTCACATGATATCAAGCAAAGAGGCACTGAGCTTGAAGGTAGGCCATGAAATACATCCACAGGTACACCTCCAATTGACTCAAATGATGTCAATTAGCCTTCTAAAGCTTCTAAAGACATGACATCATTTTCTGGAATCTTCCAAGCTGTTTAAAGGCACAGCCAATTTAGTGTATGCAAACTTCTGACCCACTGGAATTGTGATACAGTGAATTATAAGTGAAATAATATGTCTGTAAACAATTGTTGGAATAATTACTTGTGTCATGCACAAAGTAGATTTCCTAACCGACTTGACAAAACTATAGTTTGTTAACAAGAAATTTGTGGAGTGGTTGAAAAACCACTTGAAAAATAAGTGTATGTACATTTCCGATTTCAACTGTAGGTGGTTGTAAGAGAAAATAACAAAGTTGTCTGTCTTCCAAAGGAGGATGACTGAAGCTCACTTCTCCATCCCATGCACAGCAAACATGTACCAGATACTACCGACACTGCTAATCCTCATCTACAGTTATTCCCCAATCAGCACTGAGCTACAAACTTCTAATACTGAGCATTTAGTCAACAATGTGACCCGATTGTTTGCTCCCAGAGTCCTGACAAGGAGTCAAGCGTTCCTTTGAGCATGGTGAGTGCCGGATCACAAGGGATTAGTCAACAATCGAAACCTGGAATCAATACATTTCATACCATAGCAGGCTATTAAAAAACAACAGGCCTAATCAACGAGCTGGTGGATGGTGTCTTGGTTCCTAATGCTAAAAGTAATGTATGAGTTTTCTGGTACTGAGAGGGATGAAGACTCACTTATACGTTAGTGTCTTTGTTAATGTGGCTATCTGCTTCGCCACCCTGCTTCATCAACAATTCAACTAATGTCAGAGAGAGCGAGAGAGAGCGGGAGAGAATGCTGTCCCAGGATAGTGTTGAGTGGAGAGGAGAGGAGGGAGGACGGGGAAGACAAGCGACACAGACAGAAATCATCCTGAGACAGACTCCTCAGTGTAATTAGCTACGCGTTATCTGTCTGTGAATTATTTCTCTGCTGTGAGGACATGCTTCAGCGCCTCTCAACTGACTTCACTCTGTGTACGGGTGACTCGGCCATGTTAATACACTAGACTACAGTACGGGGGAGGAGTATCTACCAAATGTCAGGCCTTCCTGCTTTGTCTTTACACTCTCTTTCTCTCTCAAACACACACACACATATGTATGCTCTTGCACACACGCAATCACGCACACACACACTGTGCCCCAGTAATTATAAAGCAGAACCAGCAGCCCAGAACCTCCCACTGTGTTGGAGATGAGAGGTAGCTTGTGCGTGTGTGTGTGTGTGTGTGTGTGTGTGTGTGTGTGTGTGCGTGTGTGCGTGTGCGCGCGTGTGTGTGTGCGTGTGCGTGTGCGTGTGTGTATGTTTGAGACGTTTCTTCATGTACAGCCTGGCAACCTTGTCAAGGTCACTGTCCAAAGTGATAAGCTTGTTAAAATGCCAATGGGTCTGGATTTATTGGTATGACCCGCTGTCAGATATGAGGGTTAGATGCTATCATAAATATTACAAGACACCTGTTCTGCCAGAGCGATACAGAGTGATAGATGGTCAATGACCTTGTTATTACACTGTATGATATCACCACCACCATCGCATGACAATGTGCAAACACATTGCCGAACACTCCCTGTCTGTGTTGTGACAATGTTGAGTCATATCTGAGAAATTGAGGAATTCGAGGAGGAGGAGGAGGAAATAGAGAAAGGAGAGAGTATAGAGAGGAGGAGGGAGAAGATGGGTCGCAAGAGGTGGAGGAGGACTACAGATTTTGAAAAGGAGGAACTGTGCATATGTTCTATATGCTTTACACAGCCTTGAGGACAAGAGATAAGAGGGTTGATATTAAAAACCTACCCAACCTACCCATCACTCATTTTCTCCCTAATTCACAGTGACCTCTGAAACATCACAAACTATCCACGGCTACTCCGACATGTACTCATCTACTCTCAGACAGACAGCCATAATGTCTGAGTCCCAAATGGCACCCCATTTCCTATTTAGTGCACTTCCTTTGACCAGGGCCCGAGGGCTGTTGTCAAGAGTACTGTATTGTGTGCGAAATACAGTAGGGTGCCACTTGGTGGGAGGGGGTTGCCTGTTTTGTTTGTTATTTTGGCATTAATACGTGTCACATATCAGTTTGCTTTGCTTTGCTTTCTGTGGTGATGAGGCAGCCAGTGGAAAATATGGAGCGTAGGGGTTGGTAATGTTCTCTAGTTGTGCCGTGACTGATTCAATGTTCTGTCACTCATGGGGACACTACGTCACCATCAAATCTAGAGCTCGAAATTTCAAGCCCCTTGGGTGCTGCCATAGAGTTACATTAGAAGTGCTCATCCAAGAAGGCTCCAGGTCATTGGCCACAGATAAAATGACGTCAAATCCCATTATATCTACAGTAGCTTTGATTGGACTGATCATGTCAACATCATACTTTCAAAAGCTTAGCTAGAAAGCTAGCAGTCATCATCATGAATCAAATCGACAATCTCAAAATCAAATCAAACTGTATTTGTCACATGAGCCAAATACAACAGGTGTAGGTAGACCTTACAGTGAAAAGAGAACTTGTTCTCAACTAGCCTACCTGGTTAAATAAAGGTGAGATAAATAAATTAAAAATTAAAAATTAAAAAATGCTTACTTACAAGCCCTAAACCAACAATGTAGTTTTAAGAAAAATATGTGAAAGTACTGGCAAATACTTTTTAATCCTTGTCATGTGAAGAGAAATAATGAATAGAAATTATAGATAAAACATATCGGTGCTCATCGGCCATTGGACATAAACATTACACAACAAGTTGGAAATCGCAAATTCAACAATGAGTGGTTTGGAAGGAATTAGTGGCTAACTGCAAGCATTGCAAAGCAATCATTAGCCTGCTATTCAGTGGAGTGGCTGTTTGGTCGCAAGTCTGGGTTTAAGGGTCTCAAGCTTAAAATGATAAACATTCAAGATTGGCCATGATGTCAATCTAGCATGATTTCTGCCACGCTCAAAACAAATGTTAACTTGGAACTGGGAAATCTGACTTCAGACTGGGAACACTGAAAAAAACTGGGAAAATACAACGATCATCTAACTCGGAATTGTAAGTCGGGAACTCGGGCCTACGACCTGAAGATCACTAACGTCATCATGTTTTGACCTTATTTTTTTCAGAGTTCCCAGTTGTCTCAAAACGCCATAAATCCAGATAATGCCAGACTTTGATGACAAAGTTTGATGACAAAATTTGCAGACAAAGGACCGCCATGCCACCTTCCTGTTCAAGTGAGCACAGCATTACAAGGTGAGTTCAAAAATGTATTGTATGCTGCTGCATAAATGATGTAATATGCCAGGGAGATAGGTATACTGTAGCTAAGAAAGTAAAACTAAGTGTATGTTGTATTGTAAGCTGTTAGTGGCCCATGTGCCTCACGCTAAGAATTTGGTCTATTTTCCCCTCTTAATTTTGCCTACTGTTCTGACTTGGTGGTGCACATATAGCCTATAGCCTGTTTTAACCACCAGCTTAATATTCATTGAATACTGTAGGAGCTTTCATTGTCTGCTTATATGCCCCCTTTATTTATCCTACGGTTCTGACTTGGTGTACAGGGAGAACACTGTAAGAACGGCATATATTCTGAGTTCTGTCGCTGTACATTTCAAAAGATCCGAACAAATAGTTATAGACTACGTCCGTCCTAGCTCGCTCATTAATGTCTTTATCAAAATTACAGATTGCCTCTTATCCGCTTGTCGTCCCCTTATGGCATAGTTTGTACATCTCAATTGTCAGTAAAAACCACATTTGTTTAAGCAAGTCAGCCATATCAGCTATGTTTTTTTTAAATGCAGTAAATAAGGATGAATGAACTGCTTCGCTGCCAGACAAGGCTCCGCTGACAGCCAGGTGTAGCAGTGGTAAGGATTCACTCAATGGTGCTGAAAAAAAAGCTCTGCTGTTGGGACAGCTTTATGTCGTTTGCGGGCACCGTTTGTCACTATTATAGTGCAATTCATGTACAGTTTAGTGTTGTGTTGTGGCTTTGCTGGAATGTATCCTCCACTGATAATAACTAACCATCTTGACCCACTCTTTCAGAAATATATTGTGTGGCTCAGTCCGTAGAGCATGGCACTTGCAGCGCAAGGGTTGTGGATTTGATTCCCACGGACGAAGAAAATATTAAAATGTATGCACTCACTACTGTAAGTCGCTCTGGATAAAAGCATCTGCTAAATGATGCAAATTCAAAGAGAGCAATTCAATTAATATGCTTTTCAATGAACTGGCAGGCGAATAAAATGGTATTGTGATGATGCACAGTACCAGTACACTGTAATTCATCCCAAATGGCACCCTATTCCCTACACCCGGGCTCCTGGAGAGCTACCATCCTGTAGGTATTTGCTCCTACCTTAATCTAGCACACCTGATTCTAATAATTATCTGGTTGATAAACTGAATTAGGATAGTTACAACTGGGGTTGGAACGAAAACCCACAGGAGTGTTGCTCTCCAGGAACAGGGTTGGAGAGCCCTACCCCACACCATATTATAGGCCCAGTTATTAAATAAAACTAAAATGACCTCATCAACCTTCTGGATGCAACCATGATTGGAATATTTTATGGGCCCCCAAAAAATATTAAACAGAATATAATTTGGAGCATCATCATTTAATACGATGGTATTTCCACACTTTTTTGCTGTTGTTGTTGCAATCCTTAAGTGTTGATATGAAAAGAAAACTAGGCATAGCCATTAAATAAAAAACACATGATTTCACATGTGGAAAATCACATGATTTCAAATCAAATGTAATATGTTAAATCATGTAAAAATGTGTTATAACGTGTTATTTCACGTGTTGTCACCTATTATCACATTAGCTTCACAAGATCTTAATGTGATCACTTGAAAATGTATGAAATTCATGTTTTTTTCCATAAGGGTGGTTCTGTCATGGTCTGCCTCACAACAGGTATTCAATGGAATTGTATAATAATAACAATGATAATCATTTATTCAACTTATATAGTGCTTTCAAAGAATCTCAAAGGGCTTCAAAGCACACAAAAAAAGTCAACTAATTTAGAAAAACAATGTCACAACATCATGACAGTCATTAGAAAGTCCATGGCTTGAATGGTCATATGAGGGAGTTGGTCAAACAGGGAGAGAAAGTCCATAGGCAGGCATGAAGTGCGGTCTCATAAAGGTGTCTCACTGTCTCTGTCTTTTCCATTGTAGAAGTCAGTCAGATGAAGTTTGAGCTAAGCCACTGCAGTCCATGGATGCCGTAATAGGTACCTAGCTATCTACTCCTTCACTACTACCAAAATGAAGCACCCAAGTGGATGATGCTATGGCAGTTACGTGGTGCCAGAAAGCACACCACATTTCAATAATAATTAAAGAGCAGCCATGTAACTTTGTCCTCCCTACGATCCTCATCACTGCACACCTCTGCCATCTTGCGTTTGGCTTCTCTCCATCCTCAACCTCTAGCATTGGTTGGCATTCGAATCAAGACAGCTAGCCAGCTAATGTTAGCTAGCTAGCCAAACAAACAAACAACTTGCCAGGTTCAGTCTTAACGCTGTGGTCGATTCTGATGATATTAATTAGCTATATAAATTGTTCATTCTTAAAACAAAAAGATTGTAGGTAAAAAAAAAACATTAAAATGTATTAATTAATTACAAAAATATTTACAAAATGTACAGGAGCTCTCTGCTTAAGCTGCTGCTGGCGCGCCATGGCAACTGTCATTCATCAAGTATGAGATCTATGAGAAAGTTCTAATTTTAGTGTCCCTTTAGAATAGTTGCACATTTAAGTGATCATCTAACTGTGTTATCATTTTAGTGTCCTTTGAAATAGTGTAACAAACGTGGTGTTGAAAAGACTGTTTACCGCTCCACCTAAGGGAGTTACCATAGGTTTCTTATACATGTAAGAGATGCTCAACAAAACCTGAGAATATCAAATCTTATCCCCTTTTAAAATAGGTTCTGTTTTTTCCTCCCTGTATCATGTGTACCACCGTATAATACTTACACTGCTTCTCTCTCTCTCTCCCTCCCTCTCCCTCTCTCTCTCTCTCTCTCTCTCTCTCTCTCTTTCTCTCTCTCTCAAACACACTCACACATATAATCACTCTCTCTCTGTCTTTGCTGTTCTTTCTTTCCACACTGCTCCAGAGTTGACAGGGTAGGATAAGATTGCTCATTCATGCCTGCGTAATGTGTGCACTCTCAGGCACTCCTGTGCAAAATAGCTCGTTCAGGTGCAATGAAGTGGACCTGTTTTGCAGCTATGTCTGCATCCCAAATGGCACCCTATTTAATATATAGTACCCTATAGGCCCTGGTCAAAAGTAGTGTATTGTATAGGGAATAGGGTTCCATTTGTAAAAACAGCACATCTCAGGATCAGAAGTAAAAGTACAGTCAGACTGGCCTGCTACTGTCCCTTTCTAAACCTTTTAAACTGTTGAGAGTAGTCCCACAACTGATCCAAATGGAATGAAACATTCAAATCACATGCCGTTATTCAAATGACATAAAATTAAAATGAATAATGTTATTATTGAAACATTATAACATTGGGATATGCATAGGCACATAAGGAACTCATACTCTTGTGTAAGCTTTATTAAAGCTACAAACGTGTTAGTGCTTAATCTTAACATGTGTTGACTATACAACAGAAATGATTAAGCTGAAAGACATTTACTCTCCCGGGTGGCCAAAAATAACTATCTGAATGCAGCGCCCCTAATAAGCCACACCTCCAGTCTTCTGATCTGACCCGGTGGATCATAGCTCAATAACCCAGCATCAACATCCCAACTTAAAGAAAACAATGGGTTGCTTGTGACCCAACTGAATGGTTGAAACCCAAAGTGTGTTCTGTCCAATATTTACCCAAATTGGGTTGTTTTTAACCCAGCATTTTAGAGTGCAGGCACGATCAATGAGCCTATATCAAGTTCTCCTGGTAGGGGAGAGAAAACACCAGCTAAAACAGAATGTTTAATACATGCTGTGAAAAATCCATACTCTTTTAACTGGAGACACTCGAGCTGAAGGGTAGCGTCCCAAATGGCCCTATTCCCATAGGGCTCTGGTCAAAAGTAGTGCACTATCAATGTGAATAGGTTTCTATTTGGGACAGCCGCAGAGTGGGCTGAGGCTTCATAACATCAAAGGCTAAAGACCTGACTAACTTCATGCCTACAACCAGACTGGGGGATGTTAGCTATAATCTCTTGAAGCTTCAAATGTACTGTAGGTGATAGGAAATTCACACTCTCGCGGTTTCCCTCTTAAGCTGGTGGTTTCAAGCAAACACCAGCAGTCTTGAAAATAGCCTTAGAAAATAGCAAAATGGTTGCACCAATCCTATGTAAGACTCTGAAAGAACTGACATGTAAATGTTCAATGTGTGTAATGTGTATGTTCTACATGCTTCAATCTATAGCTAGATGACTCCAGATACTGTATCTCCAGGAGTGTTAAGTAATCTGTTGCTGTCTACTGTAGAACTGTCTTTTTGCTAACTAGGGGCATCTACTTTAAGTGCTGTCTTTCCAGTAGCCTACTTGGCTCATAACTTGCAGCTGATTGTTCACACATCAACCAGGATTAAGGAGCAGAGCAATTTAGGACCTCCGGATGTTTATCCCCCCCGTCATTACATTTTTTGGGGTATTTCATGAACTAATACTCACACTTGACTTCCCCCCTACTAGCACTGACTTTGCTGATAGCTACTTTATTGAGGAACAATATACATACTATTACTGTGATATGTGGGTGTCCCATCTAGCTATTTTAAGATGGATGCACAAACTGTAAGTCGATCTTGATAAGTGCATCTTCTAAGTGACTAAAATGTAAAGGTCTGTTTTTATCATTTTACTGTAAGCCAGAGCGCCAAAGACAAATGACCATTCTGTGGACAATAAAATGTCTTATCTTAAATAGTGAATGAAATGGAATCAACACCCAAAGGTTATTATTATATTACGTGTAGGAAGCCTCCCACCTCTCATTCTCCTCAATATAGTTTCCCTTGTGTCACAGCCCATATGCTATCAACCCAACCACCTCCTGCCACACACACATGCCCACGCACACACACGCCCACATTTACACGCCCACAAAACACACACACACACACACACACACACACACACACACACTTTATATCAAGGACCCCAGCCAAATCTACAGAGAGGGGGTGATCCTCCGTCTACAGAAAAATGCTGACCCTAGGATGGAAAATAACTAACTCTGTCGTTTTACTGTTTCAGAAGTGTTATGGACTGACTGACGCTAGTGCCAAGGTCCTCTTATAACGGCCAATCCGGCTGTCTCTCTGTTGTCAGCGGCCAATGAATGATGAATGGGAGTTGGGCGGGGGCTTTTGTGACAGGGAGTCAAGGCTATGGAGATTGGCTTGATGAAGATCAGATCATATCAAGAGTAAAAAAAAAGAAAAGAGAGGGGTGGAAGAAAGTAAAGAAAAACAAAAAAGTCCTGCATTTTGTCCCCCTAAAGCCTTCAAAAGGGTGACGAATGCTGCAGTGCATTTTATTCTCTCTCTCTCTCTCTCTTCCTCTCTCTCTCTCTTTCTCTCTCTCTCTCTCTCTCTCTCTCTCTCTCTCTCTCTCTCTCTCTCTCTCTCTCTCTCTCTCTCTCTCTCTCTCTCTCTCTCTCTCTCTCTCTCTCTCTCTCTCTCTCTCTCTCTCTCTCTCTCTCATTCTTTCTCACTCAATCATATTCTCTCTCTCTCTTTCCTAGTGACTGTGTTAATCAGAGTGCTATGAATCCAACACAGAATGCACAAATGTGTTTGTGTGTGTTTGTTTGTTTGTGTGTGTGTCCGTGTGTGTGTGCTCCAATTTCAGAGACTTTTTCTAGGGTCTGAAGTAGACAGCAAGTTTGCTACTTTTTCATTATTTTTGTTTCCTCCCCTTAGCAGTGACATATCAATGCACAATACCTGGCATCAAAGCTTGGCAGGGGAATGGAATGTAGGAGATGTTAGACTTTATGCCAGACTTAGAGCACCAGTCGACAGGAAGTTAAAGTATAGTTCAGTCAATATGCAGTACCAGTCAAAAGTTTGGACACACCTACTCATTCAAGGGGTTTCTTTATTTTAACGATTTTCTACATTGTTGAATAATATTGAAGATATCAAAACTATGAAATAACACATATGGAATCATGTAGTAACTAAAAAAGTGTTTAACAAATAAAAATATATTTGAGATTTGAGATTCTTCAAAGTAGCCACCCTTTGCCTTGATGACAGCTTTGCACAGCTTTGCAAAGCTTTATGAGGTAGTCACCTGGAATGCATTTCAATTAACAGGTGTGATTAAAAGTTAATTTGTGGAATTTCTTTCCTTCTTAATGCATTTGAGCCAATCAGTTGTGTTGTGACAAGGTAGGGGTGGTATACAGAAGATAGCCCTATTTGGTAAAAAACCAAGTCCCTATTATGGTAAGAACAACTCAAATATGTGACCCACCACCTGGATTCAGTCTTATGTAGCAACATTTGAATTTCTGTCCATCATTAAGGTCAGTCAATCCGGAAAATGTCAAGAACTTAGAAAGTTTCTTTCATGTGCAGTCACAAAAACAATCAAGCGCTCATGCGGACAGCCACAGGGTTACCTCTGCTGCAGAGAATTATTATACTTTTAAAAATGTAACTAGGCAAGTCAGTTAAGAATAAATTCTTATTTACAACGACAGCCTAACGGGGAATAGTGGGTTAACTGCCTCATTCAGGGGCAGAACAACAGATTTTTACCTTTACCAGCTTTACCAGCTTTACCAGCTCAGAGATTTGATCCAGCAACCTTTCAGTTACTGGCCCCACACTCTAACCACTAGGATACGTGCCGCACCAAAATAAGTTCATCAGAGTTACCAGCCTCAGAAACTGCAGCCCAAATAAATGCTTCACAGAGCTCAAGTAACAGGCACATCTCAACATCAACTGTTCAGAGGAGACTGCGTGAATCAGGCCTTCATGGTCAAATTGCTGCAAAAATCCACTACTAAAGGACACCAATATGAAGAAGAGACTTCCTTGGGCCAAGAAACACAAGAAATGGACATTAGACCTGTGGAAATCTGTCCTTTGGTCTGATGAGTCCAAATTTGAGATTTTTGGTTCAAACCGCCGTGTCTTTGTGAACGGAGTGTGTGAATGGATTATCTCCGTATGTGTAGTTCCCACCATGAAGCATGGAGGTGGAGGTGTGATGGTGCTTTGCTGGTGACACTGTCAGTGATTTATTTAGAGTTCAAGGCACACTTAATCAGCATGGCTACCACAGCATTCTGCAGCGATACGCCATCCCATCTGGTTTGCGCTTAGTGTGACAATCATTTGTTTTTCAACAGAATAACGACCCAACACACCTACAGGCTGTGTAAAGGTGCTTTTGGACTAAGAGAGAGTAATAAAGTACTGCATCAGATGACCTGGCCTCCACTGTCACCTGACCTCAACCCAATTGAGATGGTTTGGGATGAGTTGGACAGCAGAGTGAAGGAATAGCAGCCAACAAGTGCTCAGCATATGTGGGAACTCCTTCATGAAAAGCATTCCAGGTGAAGCTGGTTGAGAGAATGCCAAGAGTGTCCAAAACTGTCATCAAGGCAAAGGGTGCCTACTTTGAATAATCTCAAATATATTTGGATTTGTTTAACACATTTTTGGTTACTACATGATTCCATATGTGGTATTTTCTAGTTTTGATGTCTTGTTCAATTTGTCTGGCTCGTTTTGGCAGAACCAGTCTGACTCTGTACTTCACAGTAGAAAAAAAAACATACAGTGCATTTGGAAGGTATTTAGACCCCTTGACTTTTTCCACATTGTTACATTACAGCCTTATTCTAAAATGGATTCAATAGTGGATTCAATTTTTCCCCCTCATCAATCTACACACAATACACCATGATGACAAAGCAAAAACAGGTTTTATTTTTTCTGTGCAAATTTATATGATTTTTAAAACAGAAATATCAAGTATTCAGACCCTTTACTCAGTACTTTGTTGAAGCACCTTTGGCAGCGATTACAGCCTTGAGTCTTCATGGGTATGAAGCTACAAGCTTGGCACACCTGTAAATGGGAAGTTTCTCCCATTCTTCTCTGCAGATTTTCTCAAGCTGTCAGGTTGGAAGGGTAGTGTCGCTGCACAGCTATTTTCAGGTCTCTCCAGAGATGTTTGAGTCCGGGCTCTTGCTGTGCCACTCAAGGACATTCAGAGACTTGTTCCGAAGCCACTCCTGCATTGTCTTGGCTGTGTGATAGGGGTCGTTGTCCTGTTGGAAGGTGAACCTTCGCCCCAGTCTGAGGTCCTAAGCACTATGGAGCAGGATTTTATCAAGGATGTCTCTGTACTTTGCTCCATTCATCTTTCCCTCGATCCTGACTATTCTCCCAGTCCCTGCCCCTGAAAAGCATCCCCACAGCATGATGCTGTCACCACCATGCTTCACTGTAGGGATGGTGCCAGTTTTCCTCAAGACATGGCGCTTGGCATTCAGGCCAAAGAGTTCCATCTCGTTTTCATATGACCAGAGATTCTTCAAATCAAATTGTATTTGTCACATGCGCCAAATACAACAGTGAAATACTTACTTACAAGCCCATAACCAGAAATGACAATCTTGCTTCTCATGGTCTGAGAGTCTTTAGGTGCCTTTTGGCTAACTCCAACCAGGCTGTCATGTGCCTTTTACTGAGGAGTGGCTTCCTTCTGGCCACTCTACAAAGAGTCTTCTTCCATTTTAGAATTATGGAGGCCACTGTGTTCTTGGGGACCTTCAATGCTGCAAAAAATATGTTATACCCTTCCCCAGATCTGTGCCTCGACACAATCATGTCTCTGAGCTCTACGGACATTTCCTTCGACCTCATGGCTTGGTTTTTGCTCTGACATGCACTGTCAACTGTGGGACCTTATAAAGACGGTGTGTTTCTTTCCAAAGAACTATCAACTGAATTTACCACAGTTGGACTCCAAACAAGTTGTAGAAACATCTCAAGGATGATCAATGGAAACAGGATGCACCTGAGCTCAATTTCGAGTCTCATAACAAAGGCTCTGAATATGTATGTAAATAAAGTATTTCCGTTTTTTATTTTTTTTTATTAAAACAGCTTTTGCTTTGTCATTATGGGGTATTGGGTGTAGATCGATGACAAAAAAAAATTATATAATACATTTTAGAATAAGGCTGTAATTTAACAAAATGTGGAAAAAGTCAATGGGCCTGAATACCTTCCTAATGCACTGTATTACCTCAGGACACTTCAAATTGTGGTTATCCCAGAACAAGAACCGGTGGAGACAGACAGACGGACGGACGGACGGACGGACGGACAGCCCATTCTCTTAGTTACACCACCTGAATACTTGGAAATCCAAGTCAGCTCACAAAGACACAATATCAACACCAAAGAGATGATGGGTAAGGAGCAAACTGAGATGAAGTTAAAGAGAAAACTACACACACACACACACACACACACACACACACACACACACACACACACACACACACACACACACACACACACACACACGCACGCACACGCTTCTCAGTTACTATCTAAACCCATGACTCGACTAGTGGGACCCTTGAATATGTGAAAAAGACACATTTTTAGGCCATGGAACTCGAGCAGCAGTATGGGTATTTCAACATTAATTAGAAGCACAGTGTTGGCTTTTCTATTCTTTACAGCTACACTCCTGATAGTAGGAATATGGCCTTTAGAGAAAGAGAGAGAGAGAGGGGGGGGGAGTGATAAAGGGGCAGAGAAAGTATGTAGAGAGGAAGAGAGAGAGAGAAGGGGGAGAGAAGGGGGAGAGTGGAAAAGAGTAACAGACTGATATTTAATCCCTTTTTATTTAACATCATTATACTTCACGTCCCCTGCTACCCGTAAAACTGCATCTCTGAGGTTGCTACACAGCATTCCCATATGTAGGCCTATGATGTAAAGCTGGCATATTTGTATTTCACCAACTAGGTCTTTTAAAGAACATAAAATGAAACAAACACAGCATGAGAGAATTGGCCAATATGAATCACCCCAACTGAGCTGACTGTGTATGGTATGTAAAACAGGAAATGCCCAACAGCAATTCAGTGAAGCAGATCACTGGATCTACATTTCACTGGGATGAAACCCGATGAAGGTCTATTGATACTGAAATGTTGGTAAAAATAGCAATTTAATCTGTGGAGCACTATCCTGGAGTTTCTAAACGACATGGATGGGAGAGACCAATGTGTAAATAATTAAAGAGGATAAGGCGGAATCCTTGGCCATTCCCCCATCTGATTCAGCCTGCCGACTAAGTCAAGAAACCAGCTGACGATGCAAAAAATATAATATAAAATATAATCTACCCTGTGCAACTGATTTCCAAAAGTCCTTCTCTAGCACTTGCTTTCCATAACTTGACTCTTAGAAAAAAGGGTTCCAAAAGGGTTCTTTGCAGAGGGATAGGGTTCTACCAAGAACCATTTTGATCTGAAAATCCCTTTTTGGAAGACAAAGGTTCTTTGTGAGGCAAAGGGTTCTACCTAAAACCTTTAATATCCTAAGAACCATTTTTGGAAGAAATTGTTATTTGATGATTCTTTGGAAGGCAAGAATGAGTCTTTGGAAGAGAAGAAGGGCTCTTTGGGAGGCAAAGGGTTCTACCTAGAACCTTTAATATCCTAAGAACCGTTTTTGGAAGAAATGGTTATTTGATGATTCTTTGGAAGGCAAGAATGAGTCTTTGGAAGGCAAGAAGGGTTCAACATAGAACTGTATATCATATTTCCCAGCATGCTCTATTGCAGGGTGATTTTCAGAATTGTTTGTTTTAATATGTGTTTTTGCATTGATTGGTTGATATATTGTATGCTGCACAAAGATTTTAAAAAACATATACAGTATACTTTTGAAGTAAACAAATCTATTAGTAGTTGGACTTAGCTCACCCGTTTCTGAGATGGTTGTTCCAGTTTAGATCATTGAGGTAGTATCAGTAACACCTCTTTCCGACTCTGGTCGTCATTCTGAATGCAGGTTGCGGGTGATAAAAATTCCCCTTCTTGTATTCCAATAGGATTTACACATAACTTTGCAAACCAGCATAATGTGAGTGGGGTATCCTAACACCACTGTGTTAGGGAATAACTAGGCCCTCAATGAACGGCCTTATGATACATACAAACATATTGTCAATAATAATTTAATTTGAAAGGTTAATAAGGCTGAAGGAACCTTCTATAGAGAGTTTGAGATGATAAAACGGTTATTAGTAGAACCCTGCATAGAGGGTTCTAGGAAGAACCATATACAGGGGGTTCTATGAAGAACCCTACATAGAGGGTTCTAGGTAGAACCCTCTGCAAAGGTTCTACCTAGCACCAAAAAGGGTTCCCTATGGGGACAAACCAAACAACCCTATACGATTCTACTCAACAACGGTACAGCCTACACTTAACACAGTGTAGGATGGACCTTGGCCCACCTAGGGTGTCAAACCTATCCACCCCATCTACCTATCCATCTACCCGGGCACTCAGGCACTATGCCACCTGCCAAGCCTGGGCATCCCGTCTGTTTCCGCCATATGTCCCAATGTTCTGCCAAATCTCCACGGTCTGTTCCGCCTGCCACCGCAGAGAGCAATGCATTATGGGATAGCTGGGAGCGATGGGAGCTACCTCATTAAGGAGTGTGGAGCGTCACGGTAATGTGGGGAATGAGGGGGCTGCGGGAACTCGCACACACACAAACACTGCCGTGAGCACACACATACACACCGTAGGCACAGGGAACACACACGAACACGCACACACACCTCACCCCACTGTGTTCAGGGGGAATGGCGTGACTGAGTTTAATTGTGCTATTGCAGAATTGCAATAGCACAATTAAACTCAGTCACGCCATTCCCGTGCTCACAGTGGGGTGATGTGTGTGTTCCTGGTTTCTGTGTGTGTTCCCTGTGCCTACAGTGTGTGTGCGCTCATGGCAGTTTGTGTGACCGCTGTTCCTGTCCTGGGTAAAACATGTGAGCACCTACATTAATACATCTCTTTCGCTCTCTATCATTAACACATTAACACATTTCCAGTGTCAATGCTGCACACATAGTTTATGTGCCACGGTCTGCCCAATGCATTACCGGGGACACACTGCATGCCCTCCAGGACACCTACAGCACCCAATGTCACAGGAAGGCCAAAAATATCATCAAGGACATCAACCACCCGAGTCACGGCCTTTTCACCCCGCTATCATTCAGAAGACGAGGTCAGTACAGGTGCACCAAAGCTGGAACCGAAAGACTGAAAAACAGATTTTATCTCAAGGCCTACAGACTGTTAAACAGCCATCACTAGCCGGCCTCCACCCAGTACCCTGCCTTGAATTTAGTCACACTCACTAGCCGGCTACCACCCGGTTACTCAACCTTGCACCTTAGAGGCTGCTGCCCTATGTGCATAAACATGGAATCACTGGTCACTTTAATAATGCTACACTGGTCACTTTGATAATGTTTACATACCGTGTTACTCATTTCATATGTATATACTGTATTCTACTGTATTCTTGTCAATACCACTCCAACATTGCTCGTCCTAATACTTCTATATTTCTTAATTACAATCTTTTACTTTCTATGAATCACCCCAACTGAGCTGCTAAATATGTGTATGTGACCAATATAATATTATTTGATTTGTTTCAGTCATGCTTTAATTCCCTTGTCATTTCCCATTCATTGATTTTTTTCAAATGACTCCAACTAAAACTGAGAAACAGAAGAACTATGCTATAAATAGAATTGGACAGATCTCACACACCGTGCCAAGAAAGAAATAGTGAATGAGGTAACAACACGAAAATAGCATATGGGAATTGCATCCACAGTTGAACAACAAAAACAATACCCTCCTAAACACCTCTAAACATGTAACTGTCGCAATTTATACTTACAAAACCAAGTGAATGACAAGTAGACACACTAGAAAATAACACCACACTGCTATCTGTCAACACTACAGCAGGAGAGCCTTGATAATCACCGTCATCTTCCCCTTTGGCGAATGGAGGGAGTAAAAACTGCAGGCTGACTGCTGTATGCTGCCAAGACAAGAGTAACAGCATATAATGAGGTTGAAAAGACACAGTTGATCTATAGTAAAGTGTAAGTCATACTATACTGCCAACAAGAACCACACAAAACTGCCAACCAGAGCCATACTATACTGCCAACAAGAACCACACAAAACTGCCAACCAGAGCCATACTATACTGCCAACAAGAACCACACAAAACTGCCAACCAGAGCCATACAATACTGCCAACAAGAACCACACAATACTGCCAAACAGAACCATACTATACTGCCAAACAGAACCATACTGTACTGCCAACCAGAACCATACTATACTGCCAAACAGAACCATACTATACTGCCAACCAGAACCATACAGAACTATACTGTACTGCCAACCAGAACCATACTGTACTGCCAACCAGAACCATACTGCCAACCAGAACCATACTATACTGCCAAACAGAACCATACAGAACCATACTGTACTGCCAACCAGAACCATACTGCCAACCAGAACCATACTACACTGCCAACTAGAACCCTACTGTACTGCCAAACAGAACCATACGAGACAGCAAAACAGAACCATAAGGACTGGCAACCAGAACCATACTATACTGCCAACCAGAACTGCATTGTACTGCCAACCAGAACCAAACTGTACTGCCAACCAGAACCATACTGCCAACCAAAACCATACTGTACTGCCAAACAGAACCATACTGTACTGCCAACCAGAACCATACTATACTGCCAACCAGAACCATACAGAACCATACTGTACTGCCAACCAGAACCATACTGCCAACCAGAAACATACTACACTGCCAACTAGAACCCTACTGTACTGCCAAACAGAACCATACGAGACAGCAAGACAGAACCATAAGGACCGGCAACCAGAACCGTACTATACTGCCAACCAGAACCATACTGTACTGCCAACAATAACCATACTGTCCTGCCAACCAGAACCTTACTATACTGCCAACAAGAACCATACTATACTGCCAACCAGAACTGCATTGTACTGCCAACCAGAACCATTCTCTACTGCCAAAAAGAAGCATACTATACTGCCAACCAGAACCATACTATTCTACTAACCAGAGCCATACTATACTGCCAACCAGAACCATACTGTACTGCCAACTAGAACCATACTATACTGCCAAACAGAACCATACTATACTGCCATCAAGAACCCTACTATACTGCCAAACAGAACCATAATGTACTGCCAACCAGAACCATACTGTACTGCCAACCAGAACCATACTATACTGCCAACCAGAACCATACTATACTGCCAGCCAGAACTAAACTGTACTGCCAACCAGAACCATACTGTACTACCAACAAGAACCATACTATACTGCCAACAAGAACCATACTATACTGCCAACCAGAACCATGCTATACTGCCAACCAGAACTATAATGTAGTGCCAACAAGAACCATACTATACTGCCAACCAGAACCATACTATACTGCCAACCAGAACCATACTGTACTGCCAACCAGAACCATACTGTCCTGCCAACAAGAACCATACTATACAGTGAACCAGAACCATACTATACTGCCAACCAGAGCTGTACTATACTGCCAACCAGAATCAATGTATGATCCATCCTGTGTATATGTAATTCTGTGTGATTATTTAGGCATTTAGTAAATAAATAATTAAACTAAATTTTGAATTGGCTATTCAACTTGCTAGCCTTGGTTTATGAAGATAACCAAAAAGTTTAAGACATGAGACTGAATGAGAATAAGGTATAAGGTGACGATTAATAATTGACTGATATTGATATAAAAGATTACCAGATCTTTAAGAGTTTATCCGGAAGACAACAGCTCTATAAACATTATTCCGTGGTGCCCCGACTTCCTAGTTAATTACATTTACATGATTAGTTTAATCAGGTGATATTAATTACAGAGAATTGATTTGATAAATAGCATGTCATACATAATTTAATCCATAGTAAAGACACAACAGTAGGCAGCAGCCTCTCTGTGTTAGTGATGGATGTTTAGCAGTCTGATGGCCTTGCAATAGAAGTTGTTTTTCAGTCTCTCGGTCCCCGCTTTGATGCACCTGTACTGACGTCACCTTCTGGGCAGAAGCGGTGTGAACAGGCAGTGGCTCGGGTGGTTGATGATCTTTTTGGCCTTCCTGTGACATCGGGTGGTGTAGGTGTCATGGAGGGCAGGTAGTTTGCCCCGGTGATGCGTTGTGCAGACCGCACCACCCTCTGGAGAGCCTTGCGGTTGAGGGTGGCTAGGATGCTCTCGATTGTGCATCTGCAAATGTTTGTCAGGGTTTTAGTGGCAAGATACATTTCCTCAGCCACCTGAGGTTGAAGAGGCGCTGTTGCGCCTTCTTCCCCACACTGTCTGTGTAAGTGGACCATTTCAGTTTGTCTGTGATGTGTAAGCTGAGGACATTAACACTTTACACCTTCTCCACTGCTGGCCCTTTGATGTGGATAGGGGGTACTCCCTCTGCTGTTTCCTGAAGTCCTGACACCACACTCCGAGTGCTCTCAGCTCCTCCCTGTAGGCTGACTCGTCGTTGTTGGTTATCAAGCCCACTACTGTTGTGTCGTCTGCAAATTTGATGATTAAGTTGGAGGTGTGCATGGCCACGCAGTCGTGAGCGAACAGGAGGTACAGGAGGGGGTTGGGCACACAGCCTTGTGGGGACCCTGTGTTGAGGGTCAGCGAAGTGGAGCTGTTGTTTCCTACCTTCCCCACCTGGGGGCGGCCCGTCAGAAAGTTCAGGACTCAAAATAATTAATGTCTTAAATGATAGATAGAATGAATGCATCAATCATCTAGCTGACACCTGTAAAGCTTTCTCTTTCAATGTTACTCCTCTCAAAGGGACACAATAGCTCTGAACAGGATAGCCTCCATTTTCTTCCCTTGCAAACATTTTCACATTAAAGTAGTGAAAACTAAAATCCATGTTTTGTCATTGTTGGATATTTTTCAGATACTGAAATAAATCAATCATACCATATTTTTAACCAGGCAATGAAGTTAAGAACAAATTCTTATTTACAATGACAGCCTACCCCGGCCAAACCCGGATGACGCTGGGCCAATTGTACGCCGCCCCATGGGACTCATACTATACCGCAAACAAGAACCATACTATACTGCCAACCAGAACCAAACTATACTGCCAACCAGAACCATATTATACTGCCAACCAGAACCATACTATACTGTCAACAAGAACCATACTATACTGCCAACCAGAACCATGTTATACTGCAAACCAGAACCATACTATACTATATATACAAGCAGATTACAGCAACATTGGTAGATGTGTAACCAGGCCAGCCTGATTTGGTTGCGTTTGGCCTGGCTTGGCCCGGTTCGGCCCTGTAGTGTGAATAAGTCATTAGACTGTAAGGATGCATGATTAAAAGTACGCCTGTAGCATCTTTTCATGTGACAGAGGCGGTGGAAGTCCCCTGCGAACGTGGCCGAAACATGGACAGATGGAGTAGAGCTGCAGGGATGAAACTGGAGAGCTGTGCTGCCCTGCTCTACCGAAGGTTTCCAGCCAGCTACAGAAACCACCACCCCCACCCTCTGACATACTGCCTCTCTCTCCTCTCACTGTCTCTGTAGTTTATTGTACCCTTGAGGAAACATTGCAATCCTCAGGGCTAAGAGTTGGGAGATGTTTATAGTATGATGGTTTTAGCTTCCTAGCTTTCCTTGTTCTATTCTTTCCACATCATAGAGTTTAGCCTCTCTCTCTCTCTTTCTTTCCCCCTCTCCCTTCGTCCCTTTCGTTCCTCTCCTATGTCCCTCTGTCTGTTCAGAGTAAGAAGAGAGTTTAGCCTCCCTTTAATCTGATGTTCACTCAGCCACCCTGGTTCAGTCAACCATCTACCCAGGACCAGCCAGCCAGTCAACCATCCAGCCATCCAACCAGGGCCAGCCAGCCAGTCAGTCAGCCACCCAGAGCAGAGCCAACCAGCAGGCCAGCCAGCAGGCCAGCCAGCCAGCCACCCAGAGCAGAGCCAGCCAGCCATGCATCACACCGGATTAAGCCCCAAACACTGGCACCATCTCAAAGGACCAGAGCCCTAGACTGGTCCTCGAGGCTCTCTCTGCCTTTTCCTGACTGGGCTGGGGATAGAAGAGGAGCCCTACTGACTAGGCACTAGGCACTAAACGCTGGCACAATCTCACATCAAAGCCACAGACTATCCCTGGCCTTCCAGGACCTCCAGGCTCACTCTGCCTTTTGCCTTTCCCTGACTGGGCTGATTCAGCTAAGGTACAACTCAGACTAAAAGAGACGAGAAGTAAAGGAGGAGCAAGAATAATTTGACCCTGAAGGAGGTCAGTGGTTTGAATGAGACTGAATCAGTCTGTCCAGTCATCCACCCGTCTCATCTAACATTCTGATCTCGCTATCAATCTAGATAACGCCATCACTTTTTCTATTTCTCTCCCTCTTCCCCTCCCTCGCTCTCTCAGACCGAATTCACTGTCTGAAAGTTATTGTATTTAGTGCCTGGAGAAAGTAAGAGAGAAGAGGAGAGGAGACAAAAGGGTTTCTGAAAAATCATTGATCTACACTCAATTGACTACAAGAGATGCATGTGACACAATGGCAATGAATCAATAAAGCTAGTTATTCACTGGGCTAAACCGTCAGTAAGCCACTGGCTGATTTTCCCAAAATAGCACACTATGCCCTACATAGCGCACTACTTTTGACCAGGGCCCATAGGGAATGTATAGGGAATAGGGTGCCATTTGGGATGCAGACAGTTCTCAGAAAGAACCGTTCCCAGGAGAGAAAATATGTAATGTTTCTGCATTGCAAAGGGAATCACATATCCAAAATGGGATTGAAATGGAATCACCCTACTACTACAAGGGGCTGTTTCACTACCTTAGAAATAAAGGTGCTATCTAGAATCTAAAAGGGTTCTTCAGGTGTCCCCATAACCCTTTTGGTCTCCAGGTAGAATCCTTTTGAGTTCCATGTAGAACCATTTCCACAGTGTTCTACATGAAACCCAAAAGACTACCTGTAACCAAAATGGGTTATACCTGGAACCAAAAAGGGTTCTCCTACGGGGACAGCTGAAAAAACATTTTGGAACCTTTTTTGTAAGAGTGTGCAGTGCAGTTAGTTTGGAGGCTTATCTTTTAATAAAATGCTTAACTTTAAATTCCTATGGCATGTGCTGCATGTGTGTCTGTGTATGTGCGTGCATGCATGTTTGCCTGCGTGTGTGACTGTGTTTGAGAGGCAATGACAGATAGCATGTGGAAATTATTGACAGTAGCTGCCCTTCATGAAACCAAAGGCAAACAGCAGTAGCTGTGATCTCAGAAGCGCTACAGCACAGGCACCACCAAGGGCATGAATCATTCCACACACACGAATCATTCCACACACACACACACACACACACACACACACACACACACACACACACACACACACACACACACACACACACACACACACACACACACACACAGACAGCCACCACCAACAGCCACCAAGAGAAGTAATCCTCTGAGATACCCTGCCCTAATTTAGCCACCATTACACTATGTTTTACCTACACAGCAGCAGAGGTCAGTGGGAGGAGCTATAGGAGGAGGGACTCATTGTGATGGCTGGAATGGAATAAATGGAACAGTATCAAAAACATCAAACGTATGGAAACCACATGTTTGACTCTGTTCCATGTATTCCATTCCAGCCATTACAATGAGTCCGTCCTCCTATAGCTCCTCCACCAGCCTCCACTGCTAAATAGACCAATGTGTTAAAACAGGCAAAACAAGCCATTCCAATGGTCTTCATAGGGGCCCAGAGGTACTTAGCTTGAGGAACTGGGACATTTGGCACTGAGAACTCTGATAACACACACACTCTTTTTAGGGGCATTTTTCAGCAGTGACCAAGATTGTCCTTCCTTGGCAACCTCAGCGTGGCAGTCAGTCAGTGGAAGGGAGAGGGGTGAGTGACACCTAACCAATATGTAATGGCTCTTAAAGCCATAAATATGAGCCCTGAGACGACAGCACGGATCTATGGGGCCCATTAGCTTGATTCATTCCACTACAAAAGGAGGGATTTCTGCAGGGTAAAGTCTGAGAGAGACAGAGGGGTTGAGAGGAGTTTGTCGGGGGATTCTGGAGTGGATCCCTCACTGCGGGAAGACCCTTATGTCCTGCAGATTGGCTGGCCTGAAACCATTTATCAGTGAATAAAAGCCCTAGGTTTGTTATTGTTTCTACTGCAAGCTCTACATGTACAATGAGTGTACAGAACATTATGAAAATTTTTCATGACACAGACTGACCAGGTGAATCCAGGTGAAAGCTATGATCCCTTATTGATGTAACTTGTTAAATCCATTTCAATCAGTGTAGATGAAGGGGAGGAGATGGGTTAAAGAATGATTTTTTAAAGCCTTGAAACAATTGAGACCGCATGTGTGCCATTCTGAGGGAGAATGGGCAAGACAAAATATTTAAGTGTCTTAATTGGGCTATGCTAGTACAGTAGGTGCCAGGCACATTGGTTTGTTTCAAAAACTGCAATGCTGCTGGGTTTTTCACACTCAACAGTTTCCTGTGTGTATCAAGAATGGTGCTCCACCCAAAGGACATCCAGCCAACTTGACACAACTGTGAAAATCATTGGAGACAACATGGGCCAGCATCCCTGTGGAATGCTTTTGACACCTTGTAGAGGCCATGTCCAGATGAATTGAGACTGTTCTAAGGGCAAAATTATTTTTTATGAATTCAAATAGTATTTGATCCCAGTTTTGGTGGCCACATGTCTGGCAGACAAGCCCAAACTCATTTATCTGTAATTAACATGAACAAGTCCGGCCCAGAACAGGCCATTAAGACATGGAGCCAGGACTTGGAGTTGCGCTGCCTACACTTTACGATAGACCTAGCTAATTTAAAGTGCATTCTGACACATATCAAATATTTATAGTTGCGTCCCTAGAATACAATTGACCTGCTTTTTTTCTTTGAGGCGAGTATGTTCTTTATGAGGACAAACATTTCTGCAGGAGACTAATGTATTGATATGGCGGCAAGAAGTGGTACGCAGGGCAGCTGTTTGTTCACCCGTCCGCAACCACCCGATTATATGTGATAAAGATCTGAGGTCCGCACCCGACACTAACCCGCTAAAATAGAAAATGTGCTGCAGGCAGAGATGAGGTGGAGTGCAGGATCTTTTATGCTTATAATTTCTGACATTTTGTTGGCTATTTGTTAGTCAACTTATCTATTATTAGATACATGCAGCTTCTCTTTTGTCATTGTGTTGCCTTAGAAGACTAAGTAAACCCTGGCTCACTAGAGTAATGTCATAAATGAAATTAATGCTTCAATCCAGTTGACATTGGTAAAGTTTTTTCTGTCATCTCTGCATAAAGACATGTATGGACCGGAGAGATAATGCAATAGCTCAGAAAAAAAACTAGAAAGATTATCTGTGCAAATTGTCCAAACGACATCAGTTTGACCGGTTGTAAGGAAATAGAAAGCTGTGAAAACGACCCAGTCTGGTTTGGATGTTATGATGCTGACGAAGATAGGAACCGTCTGTAGAGGTCCTAACTGTGTATTGGCATTCTCTCAAGATGCTTAAATAAATAAATCATATTTCTCCACTCTGGTTCCCAATATATATTTGGTGTAGAATTTTACTGCAAGAAATGCTTAATTCTGTGGCCTCCTGATTTGGCGCAGTGGTCTAAGGCACTGCATCACACTGTTAGCTGTGCCACTCTAGATCCTGGTTGGAGTCCAGGCTCTGTTGCAGCCGGCCGCGACCAGGAGACCCATGGGGCGGCGCACAATTGGCCCAGCGTCATCCAGGTTAGGGAGGGTTTGGCCGGCAGGGATGTCGTTGTCCCATCGCGCACTAGCGACTACTGTGGCTGGCTGGGCGTAGTGCACGCTGACATGGTCGGCAGATTACAATGTTTCCTCTGACACATTGGTGCTGGGCTGGCTTCCGGGTTAAATGGGCATTGTGTCAAGGAGCAGTGCGGCTTGGTTGGGTTGTGTTTCAGAGGACGCATGGCTCTCGACCTTCACCTCTCCTAAGTCCGTACGGAGACTGTAACTACCAATTGGATCCCATGAAAATGGTGTAAATGTTGTTTTAAGAATAACAAATGCTTAATTCTGCAGGAGTTCATTTAAGGCTATGTGAGAGGTTATAGGTGAAAGAAAGAGAAATAGATGGAGAGATAATGTCTCTTAGCTACATCACACATGCACACAGGGATGGAGACACACACAAATACACACACGCGCAAATGGTAAGAACACTGGGTGGATGATAAATATTTAACTGTCTGACCCCTAGACACCTAACTAACACATTTTGGCCATTACAACATTACGACACTCATACAGTGCATTATGTCTCCCTACTCCCTGTAGACAAAGTGCATTATGTCTCCCTACTCCCTGTAGACACAGTGCATTATGTCTCCCTACTCCCTGTAGACACAGTGCATTATGTCTCCCTACTCCCTATAGACACAGTGCATTATCTCTCCCTACTCCCTGTAGACACAGTGCATTATGTCTCCCTACTCCCTGTAGACACAGTGCATTATGTCTCTTTACTCCCTGTAGACACAGTGCATTATGTCTCTTTACTCCCTGTAGACACAGTGCATTATGTCTCTTTACTCCCTGTAGACACATTGCATTATGTCTCCCTACTCCCTGTAGACACAGTGCATTGTCTCTGTCTACTCCCTGTAGACACAGTGCATTATGTCTCCCTACTCCCTGTAGACACAGTGCATTATGTCTCTCCCTACTCCCTGTAGACACAGTGCATTATGTCTCTTTACTCCCTGTAGACACAGTGCATTATGTCTCCCTACTCCCTGTAGACATAGTGCATTATGTATCTTTACTCCCTGTAGACACAGTGCATTATGTCTCCCTACTCCCTGTAGACACAGTACATTATGTCCCTCCCTACTCCCTGTAGACACAGTGCATTATGTCTCCCTACTCCCTGTAGACACAGTGCATTATGTCTCCCTACTCCCTGTAGACACAGTACATTATGTCTCCCTACTCCCTGTAGACACAGTGCATTATGTCTCCCTACTCCCTGTAGACACAGTGCATTATGTCTCCCTACTCCCTGTAGACACAGTGCATTATGTCTCTCTACTCCCTGTAGACACAGTGCATTATGTCCCTCCATACTCCCTGTAGACACAGTGCATTATGTATCTCCCTACTCCCTGTAGACACAGTGCATTATGTCTCCCTACTCCCTGTAGACACAGTGCATTATCTCTCCCTACTCCCTGTAGACACAGTGCATTATGTCTCTGTCTACTCCCTGTAGACACAGTGCATTATCTCTCCCTACTCCCTGTGGACACAGTGCATTATGACTCTTTACTCCCTGTAGACACAGTGCAGTATGTCTCCCTACTCCCTGTAGACACAGTGCATTATGTCTCCCTACTCCCTGTAGACACAGTGCATTATGTCTCCCTACTCCCTGTAGACACAGTGCATTATGTCTCCCTGCTCCCTGTAGACACAGTGCATTATGTCTCCCTACTCCCTGTAGACAAAGTGCATTATTTCTCCCTACTCCCTGTAGACACAGTGCATTATGTCTCTTTACTCCCTGTAGACATAGTGCATTATGTCTCTTTACTCCCTGTAGACACAGTGCATTATGTCTCCCTACTCCCTGTAGACACAGTGCATTATGTCTCCCTACTCCCTGTAGACACAGTGCATTATGTCTCCCTACTCCCTGTAGACACAGTGCATTATGTCTCCCTACTCCCTGTAGACACAGTGCATTATGTCTCTTTACTCCATGTAGACACAGTGCATTATGTCTCTTTACTCCCTGTAGACACAGTGCATTATGTCTCCCTACTTCTTGTAGACACAATGCATTATGTCTCTGTTTACTCCCTGTAGACACAGTGCATTATGTCTCCCTACTCCCTGTATACACAGTGCATTATGTCTCCCTACTCCCTGTAGACACAATGCATTATGTCTCGCTACTCCCTGTAGACACAGTGCATTATCTCTCCCTACTCCCTGTAGACACAGTGCATTATGTCTCCCTACTCCCTGTAGACACAGTATATTATGTCTCCCTACTCCCTGTAGACACAGTGCATTATGTCTCTCCCTACTCCCTGTAGACACAGTGTATTATGTCTCTCCCTACTCCCTGTAGACACAGTGCATTATGTCTCTCCCTACTCCCTGTAGACACAGTGCATTATGTCTCTCCCTACTCCCTGTAGACACAGTGCATTATGTCTCCCTACTCCCTGTAGACACAGTGCATTATGTCTCCCTACTCCCTGTAGACACAGTGCATTATGTCTCTTTACTCCCTGTAGACACAGTGCATTATGTCTCTGTCTACTCCCTGTAGACACAGTGCATTATGTCTCCCTACTCCATGTAGACACAGTGCATTATATCTCTCCCTACTCCCTGTAGACACAGTGCATTATCTCTCTCCCTACTCCCTGTAGACACAGTGCATTATGTCTCCCCCTTCTCCCTGTAGACACAGTGCATTATGTCTCCCTACTCCCTGTAGACACAGTGCATTATGTCTCTCCCTACTCCCTGTAGACACAGTGCATTATGTCTCCCTACTCCCTGTAGACACAGTGCATTGTGTCTCCCTACTCCCTGTAGACATAGTGCATTATGTCTCTTTACTCCCTGTAGACACAGTGCATTATGTCTCTTTACTCCCTGTAGACACAGTGCATTATGTCTCTTTACTCCCTGTAGACACAGTGCATTATGTCTCCCTACTCTCTATAGACACAGTGCATTATGTCTCCCTACTCCCTGTAGACACAGTGCATTATGTCTCCCTACTCCCTGTAGACATAGTGCATTATGTATCTTTACTCCCTGTAGACACAGTGCATTATGTCTCCCTACTCCCTGTAGACACAGTGCATTATCTCTCCCTACTCCCTGTAGAGACAGTGCATTATGTCTCCCTACTCCCTGTAGACACAGTGCATTATGTCTCCCTACTCCCTGTAGACACAGTGCATTATGTCTCCCTACTCCCTGTAGACACAGTGCATTATGTCTCTTTACTCCCTGTAGACACAGTGCATTATGTCTCCCTGCTCCCTGTAAACACAGTGCATTATGTCTCCCTACTCCCTGTAGACACAGTGCATTATGTCTCTCCCTACTCCCTGTAGACACAGTGCATTATGTCCCTCCCTACTCCCTGTAGACACAGTGCATTATGTCTCCCTACTCCCTGTAGACACAGTGCATTATGTCTCTTTACTCCCTGTGGACACAGTGCATTATGTCTCTGTCTACTCCCTGTAGACACAGTGCATTATGTCTCTCCCTACTCCCTGTAGAAGCAGTGCATTATGTCTCCCTACTCCATGTAGACACAGTGCATTATGTCTCTTTACTCCCTGTGGACACAGTGCATTATGTCTCCCTACTCCCTGTAGACACAGTGCATTATGTCTCTGTTTACTCCCTGTAGACTCAGTGCATTATGTCTCCCTACTCCCTGTATACACAGTGCATTATGTCTCCCTACTCCCTGTAGACACAGTGCATTATGTCTCTTTACTCCCTGTAGACACAGTGCATTATGTCTCCCTGCTCCCTGTAGACACAGTGCATTATGTATCCCTACTCCCCGTAGACACAGTGCATTATGTCTCCCTACTCCCTGTAGACACAGTGCATTATGTCTCCCTACTCCCTATAGACACAGTGCATTATGTCTCCCTACTCCCTGTAGACACAGCGCATTATGTCTCTTTACTCCCTATAGACACAGTGCATTATGTCTCCCTACTCACTGTAGACACAGTGCATTATGTCTCTTTACTCCCTGTAGACACAGTGTATTATGTCTCTTTACTCCCTGTAGACACAGTGCATTATGTCTCCCTACTCCCTGTAGACACAGTGCATTATGTCTCTGTCTACTCCCTGTAGACACAGTGCATTATGTCTCCCTACTCCCTGTAGACACAGTGCATTATCTCTCCCTACTCCCTGTGGACACAGTGCATTATGACTCTTTACTCCCTGTAGACACAGTGCATTATGTCTACCTACTCCCTGTAGACACAGTGCATTATCTCTCCCTACTCCCTGTAGACACAGTGCATTATGTCTCCCTACTCCCTGTAGACACAGTGCATTATCTCTCCCTACTCCCTGTAGACACAGTATATTATGTCTCCCTACTCCCTGTAGACACAGTGCATTATGTCTCCCTACTCCATGTAGACACAGTGCATTATGTCTCTCCCTTCTCCCTGTAGACACAGTGCATTATGTCTCCCTACTCCCTGTAGACACAGTGCATTATGTCTCTCCCTACTCCCTGTAGACACAGTGCATTATGTCTCCCTACTCCCTGTAGACACAGTGCATTGTGTCTCCCTACTCCATGTAGACATAGTGCATTATGTCTCTTTACTCCCTGTAGACACAGTGCATTATGTCTCTTTACTCCCTGTAGACACAGTGCATTATGTCTCTTTACTCCCTGTAGACACAGTGCATTATGTCTCCCTACTCTCTATAGACACAGTGCATTATGTCTCCCTACTCCCTGTAGACATAGTGCATTATGTCTCTTTACTCCCTGTAGACACAGTGCATTATGTCTCCCTACTCCCTGTAGACACAGTGCATTATCTATCCCTACTCCCTGTAGAGACAGTGCATTATGTCTCCCTACTCCCTGTAGACACAGTGCATTATCTCTCCCTACTCCCTGTAGACACAGTGCATTATGTCTCCCTACTCCCTGTAGACACAGTGCATTATGTCCCTCCCTACTCCCTGTAGACACAGTGCATTATGTCTCCCTACTCCCTGTAGACACAGTGCATTATGTCTCTTTACTCCCTGTAGACACAGTGCATTATGTCTCTCTACTCCCTGTAAACACAGTGCATTATGTCTCCCTACTCCCTGTAGACACAGTGCATTATGTCTCTCCCTTCTCCCTGTAGACACAGTGCATTATGTCTCCCTACTCCCTGTAGACACAGTGCATTATCTCTCCCTACTCCCTGTAGACACAGTGCATTATGTCTCTGTCTACTCCCTGTAGACACAGTGCATTATCTCTCCCTACTCCCTGTAGACACCGTGCATTATCTCTCCCTACTCCCTGTAGACACAGTGCATTATGTCTCTCCCTACTCCCTGTAGATACAGTGCATTATGTCTACCTACTCCCTGTAGACACAGTGCATTATGTCTCCCTACTCCCTGTAGACACAGTGCATTGTGTCTCCCTACTCCCTGTAGACACAGTGCATTATGTCTCTCCCTACTCCCTGTAGACACAGTGCATTATGTCTCCCTGCTCCCTGTAGACACAGTGCATTATGTCTCCCTACTCCCTGTAGACACAGTGCATTATGTCTCCCTACTCCCTGTAGACACAGCGCATTATGTCTCCCTACTCACTGTAGACACAGTGCATTATGTATCTTTACTCCCTGTAGACACAGTGTATTATGTCTCTTTACTCCCTGTAGACACAGTGCATTATGTCTCCCTACTCCCTGTAGACACAGTGCATTATGTCTCTGTCTACTCCCTGTAGACACAGTGCATTATGTCTCTTTACTTCCTGTAGACACAGTGCATTATGTCTCTTTACTTCCTGTAGACACAGTGCATTATGTCTCCCTACTCCCTGTAGACACAGTGCATTATGTCTCTTTACTCCCTGTAGACACAGTGCATTATGTCTCCCTACTCCCTGTAGACACAGTGCATTATGTCTCCCTACTCCCTGTAGACACAGTGCATTATGTCTCCCTACTCCCTGTAGACACAGTGCATTATGTCTCCCTACTCCCTGTAGACACAGTGCATTATGTCTCCCTACTCCCTGTAGACACAGTACATTATGTCTCTCCCTACTCCCTGTAGACACAGTGCATTATGTCTCCCTACTCCCTGTGGACACAGTGCATTATGTCTCCCTACTCCCTGTAGACACAGTGCATTATGTCTCTGTCTACTCCCTGTAGACACAGTGCATTATTTCTCCCTACTCCCTGTAGACACCGTGCATTATGTATCCCTACTCCCTGTAGACACAGTGCATTATGTCTCTGTCTACTCCCTGTAGACACAGTGCATTATGTCTCCCTACTCCCTGTAGACACAGTGCATTATGTCTCCCTACTCCCTGTAGACACAGTGCATTATGTATCCCTACTCCCTGTAGACACAGTGCATTATGTCTCCCTACTCCCTGTAGACACAGTGCATTATGTCTCTCCCTACTCCCTGTAGACACAGTGCATTATGTCTCCCTACTCCCTGTGGACACAGTGCATTATGTCTCCCTACTCCCTGTAGACACAGTGCATTATGTCTCTTTACTCCCTGTATACACAGTGCATTATGTCTCTCCCTACTCCCTGTAGACACAGTGCATTATGTCTCTTTACTCCCTGTAGACACAGTGCATTATGTCTCTTTACTCCCTGTAGACACATTGCATTATGTCTCTCCCTACTCCCTGTAGACACAGTGCATTGTGTCTCCCTACTCCCTGTAGACACAGTGCATTATGTCTCTCCCTACTCCCTGTAGACACAGTGCATTATGTCTCTTTACTCCCTGTAGACACAGTGCATTATGTCTCTTTACTCCCTGTAGACACAGTGCATTATCTCTCCCTACTCCCTGTAGACACAGTGCATTGTCTCCCTACTCCCTGTAGACACAGTGCATTATGTCTCTCCCTACTCCCTGTAGACACAGTGCATTATGTCTCCCTACTCCCCGTAGACACAGTGCATTGTCTCCCTACTCCCTGTAGACACAGTGCATTATGTCTCTCCCTACTCCCTGTAGACACAGTGCATTATGTCTCTTTACTCCCTGTAGACACAGTGCATTATGTCTCCCTACTCCCTGTAGACACAGTGCATTATGTCTCCCTACTCCCTGTAGACACAGTGCATTATGTCTCCCTACTCCCTGTAGACACAGTGCATTATGTATCTGTCTACTCCCTGTAGACACAGTGTATTATGTCTCTTTACTCCCTGTAGACACAGTGCATTATGTCTCTTTACTTCCTGTAGACACAGTGCATTATGTCTCTTTACTTCCTGTAGACACAGTGCATTATGTCTCCCTACTCCCTGTAGACACAGTGCATTATGTCTCCCTACTCCCTGTAGACACAGTGCATTATGTCTCTTTACTCCCTGTAGACACAGTGCATTATGTCTCCCTACTCCCTGTAGACACAGTGCATTATGTCTCCCTACTCCCTGTAGACACAGTGCATTATGTCTCCCTACTCCCTGTAGACACAGTATATTATGTCTCTTTACTCCCTGTAGACACAGTACATTATGTCCCTCCCTACTCCCTGTAGACACAGTGCATTATGTCTCTGTCTACTCCCTGTAGACACAGTGCATTATTTCTCCCTACTCCCTGTAGACACAGTGCATTATGTCTCTTTACTCCCTGTAGACACAGTACATTATGTCCCTCCCTACTCCCTGTAGACACAGTGCATTATGTCTCCCTACTCCCTGTAGACACAGTGCATTATGTCTCCCTACTCCCTGTAGACACAGTGCATTATGTCTCTCCCTACTCCCTGTAGACACAGTGCATTATGTCTCCCTACTCCATGTAGACACAGTGCATTATATCTCTCCCTACTCCCTGTAGACACAGTGCATTATCTCTCTCCCTACTCCCTGTAGACACAGTGCATTATGTCTCCCCCTTCTCCCTGTAGACACAGTGCATTATGTCTCCCTACTCCCTGTAGACACAGTGCATTATGTCTCTCCCTACTCCCTGTAGACACAGTGCATTATGTCTCCCTACTCCCTGTAGACACAGTGCATTGTGTCTCCCTACTCCCTGTAGACATAGTGCATTATGTCTCTTTACTCCCTGTAGACACAGTGCATTATGTCTCTTTACTCCCTGTAGACACAGTGCATTATGTCTCTTTACTCCCTGTAGACACAGTGCATTATGTCTCCCTACTCTCTATAGACACAGTGCATTATGTCTCCCTACTCCCTGTAGACACAGTGCATTATGTCTCCCTACTCCCTGTAGACATAGTGCATTATGTATCTTTACTCCCTGTAGACACAGTGCATTATGTCTCCCTACTCCCTGTAGACACAGTGCATTATCTCTCCCTACTCCCTGTAGAGACAGTGCATTATGTCTCCCTACTCCCTGTAGACACAGTGCATTATGTCTCCCTACTCCCTGTAGACACAGTGCATTATGTCTCCCTACTCCCTGTAGACACAGTGCATTATGTCTCTTTACTCCCTGTAGACACAGTGCATTATGTCTCCCTGCTCCCTGTAAACACAGTGCATTATGTCTCCCTACTCCCTGTAGACACAGTGCATTATGTCTCTCCCTACTCCCTGTAGACACAGTGCATTATGTCCCTCCCTACTCCCTGTAGACACAGTGCATTATGTCTCCCTACTCCCTGTAGACACAGTGCATTATGTCTCTTTACTCCCTGTGGACACAGTGCATTATGTCTCTGTCTACTCCCTGTAGACACAGTGCATTATGTCTCTCCCTACTCCCTGTAGAAGCAGTGCATTATGTCTCCCTACTCCATGTAGACACAGTGCATTATGTCTCTTTACTCCCTGTGGACACAGTGCATTATGTCTCCCTACTCCCTGTAGACACAGTGCATTATGTCTCTGTTTACTCCCTGTAGACTCAGTGCATTATGTCTCCCTACTCCCTGTATACACAGTGCATTATGTCTCCCTACTCCCTGTAGACACAGTGCATTATGTCTCTTTACTCCCTGTAGACACAGTGCATTATGTCTCCCTGCTCCCTGTAGACACAGTGCATTATGTATCCCTACTCCCCGTAGACACAGTGCATTATGTCTCCCTACTCCCTGTAGACACAGTGCATTATGTCTCCCTACTCCCTATAGACACAGTGCATTATGTCTCCCTACTCCCTGTAGACACAGCGCATTATGTCTCTTTACTCCCTATAGACACAGTGCATTATGTCTCCCTACTCACTGTAGACACAGTGCATTATGTCTCTTTACTCCCTGTAGACACAGTGTATTATGTCTCTTTACTCCCTGTAGACACAGTGCATTATGTCTCCCTACTCCCTGTAGACACAGTGCATTATGTCTCTGTCTACTCCCTGTAGACACAGTGCATTATGTCTCCCTACTCCCTGTAGACACAGTGCATTATCTCTCCCTACTCCCTGTGGACACAGTGCATTATGACTCTTTACTCCCTGTAGACACAGTGCATTATGTCTACCTACTCCCTGTAGACACAGTGCATTATCTCTCCCTACTCCCTGTAGACACAGTGCATTATGTCTCCCTACTCCCTGTAGACACAGTGCATTATCTCTCCCTACTCCCTGTAGACACAGTATATTATGTCTCCCTACTCCCTGTAGACACAGTGCATTATGTCTCCCTACTCCATGTAGACACAGTGCATTATGTCTCTCCCTTCTCCCTGTAGACACAGTGCATTATGTCTCCCTACTCCCTGTAGACACAGTGCATTATGTCTCTCCCTACTCCCTGTAGACACAGTGCATTATGTCTCCCTACTCCCTGTAGACACAGTGCATTGTGTCTCCCTACTCCATGTAGACATAGTGCATTATGTCTCTTTACTCCCTGTAGACACAGTGCATTATGTCTCTTTACTCCCTGTAGACACAGTGCATTATGTCTCTTTACTCCCTGTAGACACAGTGCATTATGTCTCCCTACTCTCTATAGACACAGTGCATTATGTCTCCCTACTCCCTGTAGACATAGTGCATTATGTCTCTTTACTCCCTGTAGACACAGTGCATTATGTCTCCCTACTCCCTGTAGACACAGTGCATTATCTATCCCTACTCCCTGTAGAGACAGTGCATTATGTCTCCCTACTCCCTGTAGACACAGTGCATTATCTCTCCCTACTCCCTGTAGACACAGTGCATTATGTCTCCCTACTCCCTGTAGACACAGTGCATTATGTCCCTCCCTACTCCCTGTAGACACAGTGCATTATGTCTCCCTACTCCCTGTAGACACAGTGCATTATGTCTCTTTACTCCCTGTAGACACAGTGCATTATGTCTCTCTACTCCCTGTAAACACAGTGCATTATGTCTCCCTACTCCCTGTAGACACAGTGCATTATGTCTCTCCCTTCTCCCTGTAGACACAGTGCATTATGTCTCCCTACTCCCTGTAGACACAGTGCATTATCTCTCCCTACTCCCTGTAGACACAGTGCATTATGTCTCTGTCTACTCCCTGTAGACACAGTGCATTATCTCTCCCTACTCCCTGTAGACACCGTGCATTATCTCTCCCTACTCCCTGTAGACACAGTGCATTATGTCTCTCCCTACTCCCTGTAGATACAGTGCATTATGTCTACCTACTCCCTGTAGACACAGTGCATTATGTCTCCCTACTCCCTGTAGACACAGTGCATTGTGTCTCCCTACTCCCTGTAGACACAGTGCATTATGTCTCTCCCTACTCCCTGTAGACACAGTGCATTATGTCTCCCTGCTCCCTGTAGACACAGTGCATTATGTCTCCCTACTCCCTGTAGACACAGTGCATTATGTCTCCCTACTCCCTGTAGACACAGCGCATTATGTCTCCCTACTCACTGTAGACACAGTGCATTATGTATCTTTACTCCCTGTAGACACAGTGTATTATGTCTCTTTACTCCCTGTAGACACAGTGCATTATGTCTCCCTACTCCCTGTAGACACAGTGCATTATGTCTCTGTCTACTCCCTGTAGACACAGTGCATTATGTCTCTTTACTTCCTGTAGACACAGTGCATTATGTCTCTTTACTTCCTGTAGACACAGTGCATTATGTCTCCCTACTCCCTGTAGACACAGTGCATTATGTCTCTTTACTCCCTGTAGACACAGTGCATTATGTCTCCCTACTCCCTGTAGACACAGTGCATTATGTCTCCCTACTCCCTGTAGACACAGTGCATTATGTCTCCCTACTCCCTGTAGACACAGTGCATTATGTCTCCCTACTCCCTGTAGACACAGTGCATTATGTCTCCCTACTCCCTGTAGACACAGTACATTATGTCTCTCCCTACTCCCTGTAGACACAGTGCATTATGTCTCCCTACTCCCTGTGGACACAGTGCATTATGTCTCCCTACTCCCTGTAGACACAGTGCATTATGTCTCTGTCTACTCCCTGTAGACACAGTGCATTATTTCTCCCTACTCCCTGTAGACACCGTGCATTATGTATCCCTACTCCCTGTAGACACAGTGCATTATGTCTCTGTCTACTCCCTGTAGACACAGTGCATTATGTCTCCCTACTCCCTGTAGACACAGTGCATTATGTCTCCCTACTCCCTGTAGACACAGTGCATTATGTATCCCTACTCCCTGTAGACACAGTGCATTATGTCTCCCTACTCCCTGTAGACACAGTGCATTATGTCTCTCCCTACTCCCTGTAGACACAGTGCATTATGTCTCCCTACTCCCTGTGGACACAGTGCATTATGTCTCCCTACTCCCTGTAGACACAGTGCATTATGTCTCTTTACTCCCTGTATACACAGTGCATTATGTCTCTCCCTACTCCCTGTAGACACAGTGCATTATGTCTCTTTACTCCCTGTAGACACAGTGCATTATGTCTCTTTACTCCCTGTAGACACATTGCATTATGTCTCTCCCTACTCCCTGTAGACACAGTGCATTGTGTCTCCCTACTCCCTGTAGACACAGTGCATTATGTCTCTCCCTACTCCCTGTAGACACAGTGCATTATGTCTCTTTACTCCCTGTAGACACAGTGCATTATGTCTCTTTACTCCCTGTAGACACAGTGCATTATCTCTCCCTACTCCCTGTAGACACAGTGCATTGTCTCCCTACTCCCTGTAGACACAGTGCATTATGTCTCTCCCTACTCCCTGTAGACACAGTGCATTATGTCTCCCTACTCCCCGTAGACACAGTGCATTGTCTCCCTACTCCCTGTAGACACAGTGCATTATGTCTCTCCCTACTCCCTGTAGACACAGTGCATTATGTCTCTTTACTCCCTGTAGACACAGTGCATTATGTCTCCCTACTCCCTGTAGACACAGTGCATTATGTCTCCCTACTCCCTGTAGACACAGTGCATTATGTCTCCCTACTCCCTGTAGACACAGTGCATTATGTATCTGTCTACTCCCTGTAGACACAGTGTATTATGTCTCTTTACTCCCTGTAGACACAGTGCATTATGTCTCTTTACTTCCTGTAGACACAGTGCATTATGTCTCTTTACTTCCTGTAGACACAGTGCATTATGTCTCCCTACTCCCTGTAGACACAGTGCATTATGTCTCCCTACTCCCTGTAGACACAGTGCATTATGTCTCTTTACTCCCTGTAGACACAGTGCATTATGTCTCCCTACTCCCTGTAGACACAGTGCATTATGTCTCCCTACTCCCTGTAGACACAGTGCATTATGTCTCCCTACTCCCTGTAGACACAGTATATTATGTCTCTTTACTCCCTGTAGACACAGTACATTATGTCCCTCCCTACTCCCTGTAGACACAGTGCATTATGTCTCTGTCTACTCCCTGTAGACACAGTGCATTATTTCTCCCTACTCCCTGTAGACACAGTGCATTATGTCTCTTTACTCCCTGTAGACACAGTACATTATGTCCCTCCCTACTCCCTGTAGACACAGTGCATTATGTCTCCCTACTCCCTGTAGACACAGTGCATTATGTCTCCCTACTCCCTGTAGACACAGTGCATTATGTCTCTCCCTACTCCCTGTAGACACAGTGCATTAGATCTCTCCCTACTCCCTGTAGACACAGTGTATTATGTCTCCCTACTCCCTGTAGACACAGTGCATTATGTCTCCCTACTCCCTGTAGACACAGTGCATTATGTCTCCCTACTCCCTGTAGACACAGTGCATTATGTCTCCCTACTCCCTGTAGACACAGTGCATTATGTCTCCCTACTCCCTGTAGACACAGTGCATTATGTCTCTCCCTACTCCCTGTAGACACAGTGCATTATGTCTCCCTACTCCCTGTAGACACAGTGCATTATGTCTCTTTACTCCCTGTATACACAGTGCATTATGTCTCTCCCTACTCCCTGTAGACACAGTGCATTATGTCTCTTTACTCCCTGTAGACACAGTGCATTATGTCTCTTTACTCCCTGTAGACACAATGCATTATGTCTCTCCCTACTCCCTGTAGACACAGTGCATTATGTCTCCCTACTCCCTGTAGACACAGTGCATTATGTCTCTCCCTACTCCCTGTAGATACAGTGCATTATGTCTCTTTACTCCCTGTAGACACAGTGCATTATGTCTCTCCCTACTCCCTGTAGACACAGTGCATTGTCTCCCTACTCCCTGTAGACACAGTGCATTATGTCTCCCTACTCCCTGTAGACACAGTGCATTGTCTCCCTACTCCCTGTAGACACAGTGCATTGTCTCCCTACTCCCTGTAGACACAGTGCATTGTCTCCCTACTCCCTGTAGACACAGTGCATTATGTCTCTTTACTCCCTGTAGACACAGTGCATTATCTCTCCCTACTCCCTGTAGACACAGTGCATTAGATCTCTCCCTACTCCCTGTAGACACAGTGCATTATGTCTCCCTACTCCCTGTAGACACAGTGCATTATGTCTCTTTACTCCCTGTAGACACAGTGTATTATGTCTCTTTACTCCCTGTAGACACAGTGCATTAGATCTCTCCCTACTCCCTGTAGACACAGTGCATTATGTCTCCCTACTCCCTGTAGACACAGTGCATTATGTCTCCCTACTTCCTGTAGACACAGTGCATTATGTCTCTCCCTACTCCCTGTAGACACAGTGCATTATGTCTCCCTACTCCCTGTAGACACAGTGCATTATGTCTCCCTACTCCCTGTAGACACAGTGCATTATGTCTCTTTACTCCCTGTAGACACAGTGCATTATGTCTCCCTACTCCCTGTAGACACAGTGCATTATGTCTCCCTACTCCCTGTAGACACAGTGCATTATGTCTCCCTACTCCATGTAGACACAGTGCATTATGTCTCTTTACTCCCTGTATACACAGTGCATTATGTCTCTTTACTCCCTGTATACACAGTGCATTATGTCTCCCTACTCCCTGTAGACACAGTGCATTATGTCTCCCTACTCCCTGTAGACACAGTGCATTATGTCTCCCTACTCCATGTAGACACAGTGCATTATGTCTCTTTACTCCATGTAAACACAGTGCATTATGTCTCTTTACTCCCTGTATACACAGTGCATTATGTCTCCCTACTCCCTGTAGACACAGTGCATTATGTCTCTCCCTACTCCCTGTAGACACAGTGCATTATGTCTCTTTACTCCCTGTAGACACAGTGCATTATGTCTCCACCTACTCCCTGTAGACACAGTGCATTATGTATCTTTACTCCCTGTAGACACAGTGCATTATGTCTCTCCCTACTCCTTGTAGACACAGTGCATTGTCTCCCTACTCCCTGTAGACACAGTGCATTATGTCTCCCTACTCCCTGTAGACAGTGCGTTGTCTCCCTACTCCCTGTAGACACAGTGCATTGTCTCCCTACTCCCTGTAGACACAGTGCATTGTCTCCCTACTCCCTGTAGACAGTGCATTATCTGTCTCTCTGCTCCTTGTCGACAGAGATGACGTAACTGTAGCCTAACAGAAGTATTCCTCAGAATGAATATGATGATATGGTGATGGACTGAATGGATAATCTAATCCCAACTCATATCTAACTGACCACACAGCTCCTTACAGTTCAACCAGAGACTACATGATGATGTTAGTCCTTGTTGTGCCTCCTCACCCTTCCTGGCCTCAAATTTTATTGCCACCCTCAACCACCCACTTTGATTCATTTCCATAGCCATGTCATTAGATTACACAACTGAACGTGCCATAGCTTTCCTAAATCAATCTCTTCCATTGTGGGCTTTGCTTGTGAGACATGGATCTACTGCTGATGACTGGGGTGCTTTGGTCGGTTCTGTGGCAGACAGACAGTGGCGGCCAATTACACTGTGGATTAATGTTGTTGACAGAGCACTCATTCATACAAAAGGTAATGGCTGCCCAATCTCTGCTTCCCTAGGTCCTCAGGAGAAGATATGCTTTCTCTCTGATGGCGTGCCAAGAAAATAAATTCCATCTCTATACTGCAGGAAGAGAGGGAGAGAGATCACAGGTGTGAAAGAGAGGGGGCAAGACATATACAGGAGAGGAGAGATAAATTAGAAAGAGAGAGAGGAGAAGGATGAGAGAGAGAAGAGAGAGTGAGAAGAGAGGAAAAGGAGAGAGGAAAGAGGAGAAAAATATAGGAGCGAGAAGTGACAGTAGAGGGATGACAAAGCAATTGAAAGGGTGTATATTTCTTATGTTTAATAAAACATGTATCTCTAGTAGCCTATAAGACATTACATCTTCCTTAGAAACCAGTCCTTATTATTAGCCAGAGTCCTGGTTCTTCTACAGACATAGTAAGCCCTCTCCTCTCCATGTTAAATATTGTAAAGCCATACATGGCTGACAAAAGGGAGACGATTAAGGTTTCGATCCTCCTACCCCCTCCTTCGGCATGGTGTCTGAGCCTCTCTCCCTCCCCCTCTCTCCTTTCCTCCCTCCAGCCCCAATGTCACCTGCGTCAGCCTAGCCCTGGCTCTCTCCACCCCACCATCCATCCTCCTTCCATCCCTCTGCGCCTTAACATGCAGCTCAAGCCAGCCTACTGGCCCTACGTAATCACAGCTCACTGTCACCACAGGGGAAAGGGTAGAGCAAGAGAGGGGTGGGAGAGGAAAAGGAGGAGAGAGAGAGTGGGTGAAAGAGAAGGGTGGGAGAGAAGGCAAGAAAGAGGAAGTAGGGAAAGAGAAAGAAACAGAGAACGGAAGGTAGAGAAAGAGGAACAGAGAGAATACAAGATGGAGAGAAAGAGGGACAGAGAGAATACAAGATAGAGAGAAAGAGGGGCAGAGAGAATAAAAGATGAAGAGAGAGGGAAGGAGAGAGAGAGTGAGAGTGAGAGAGAGAGAGAGGGAAGGAGAGAGAGAGAGAGAGAGAGAGAGAGTGAAGGAGAGAGAGAGAGAGGGAAGGAGAGAGAGAGAGAGAAAAAATAAAAAGACAAGGAAAGGCGCCAACAAGAGTGCAAAGTGCATCTCATAAAGTACAGTGTTGCTGACATCAACAGACAACTCCAGAGAGATTGCTGTGATAGGCTAAAGAAATACAGTATACCCCGTTGCCCGATAGGCTGTTGTCTGCCTTAGCCAAGGGTCCTTTCGACCCACAAGCAGCTAAAACAAACAGCTATGACAAACACAGTCTGCTGGCAGGGAAGAAAATGGACTGAAAAACAAAATGGCCACAACCTGGGACCAGATCCCAATGACAGATCATGTCATAGTAGCACATCACAATACATGGATGGCAATAGAACACTCTGTGACCATTGAAATACACTACATGACCAAAAGTATGCTCGTCGAACATCTCATTCCAAAATCATGGACCTTAATATGGTCCCCCCTTTTCTGCTATAACAGCCTCCACTCCTCTGGGAAGGCTCTCCACTAGATGTTGGAACATTGATGCTATAACAGCCTCCACTCCTCTGGGAAGGCTCTCTACTAGATGTTGGAACATTGCTGTGGGGACTTGCTTCCGTTCAGCCACAAGATAATTCGTGAGGTCGAGTAATGATATTGGGTGATTAGTCTTGGCTCGCAGTCTGTGTTCCAATTCATCCTAAAGTTGTTCGATGGGGTTGAAGTCAGGGCTCATCATACAGGTCCATTTATGTATGGGCCTGTATGATGAAACAGGAAAGGGCCTTCCCCTAACTGTTGCCACAAAGTTGGAAGCACAGAATCATCTAGAATCTCATTGTATGCTGTAGAGTTAAGATTTCCTTTCACTGGAAATAAGGGACCTAGCCCGAACCATGAAAAACAGCCTCCTCCACCAAACAATACAGTTAGCACTATGCATTGAAAGTCGCTGAGCTCTTCAGTAAGGCCATTCTACAGCCAATGTTTGCCTATGGAGACAGCATAGCTGTGTGCTCAATTTTATACACCTGTCAGCAATGGGTGTGGCTAAAAGAGCCAAATCCACTCATTTGAAGGGGTGTCCACATACTTTTGTATGTATAGTGTACATTAAAATGGGCACACACACACACACACACACAGTCCCAACTTTCAAAAATCCCCTGCACCGCATTTTAAAATTCTAAATCCTTCTCCATCTCCAACTGAAATGCATACTGATACACTTACACATAGTTGTACACACATTCTAGACACCCCAGAAGTAACTCTGTAAAAGCTACATTTCATTTTAATTCCTGAAGCCACCTCTAGCACCCAGTCTGTTCATTTTTTTACAACCCATATTGTAATTTAGAAAGACTCACTTTCCCTCTCTCGCTCGGCTACTAACTGGCCATGCTCTCCAATAGCTTATCTTGTCACGGCCCTCAATTGCAGATAGTAAATGATGCTATGAATTTTATGTAGGCCTATAAACAGGACCTTTAAATTGGCAAGCTGTTTCTCCCTCTACTGTTGAATGATGATTGGGAGGCTAGGACGCTTTTACATTTTACACCCAGCACTGAGACTTGCAATGTGATACTTGCTTGAGCTTGTAAACACACACACACACACACATTCACATGCACACACACACACACACACACACACACACACACACACACACACACAATTTTTTTTTATATTGGTCACATACATATTCCTCTGTTTCCTCATATCATCTTCCGCTAGCGCTTTACTTCTTCCAACTCTGCCCAAGCCAGTCAATAGTGTTTAGAGAACGTATGTTGTGAAAGGGAAGCTCCCGAGTGGCGCAGTAGTCTAAGGGACTGCATCTCAGGCCTAGCGGTGTCACTACAGACCCTGGTTTGATCCTGGGCAGTATCACAACCAGCCATGGTCAGCAGTCCCATAGGGTGGTGCACAACTGCCTAGTTTCATCCGGGTTAGGGGATAGTTTGGCCGGGGTAGGGGTTAGTTTGGCCGGGGTAGGGTGTAGTTTGGCCGGGGTAGGCCGTCATTGCAAAAAAAGGAGATGCAATCTGATACCTGCTCTGGCTTGTGGTGAAGTGTTTTTTGGTTTGGTCCATGTATATGGCTGTTAGTTTCTGTGTCTGATGTTGGTGTTAAGCTCCAGAAAGGCTCATAGGCCGAACAAAATGACTCCAATGAATAAAGAGTGACTGGGATTTATGAGTAAATTAGAGCAGACAGGCAGGCTGCAAGGAGGGAGAAATTGATGGATGGATGGAGGAAGGATGGATGGATGGATGGATGGATGGATGGATGGATGGATAGGTAGGTAGGTAGGTAGGTAGGTGGGTGGGTGGGCGGGCGGGCGGGCGGACGGACAGACAGATTGACGGACAGATAGATGAACCCTCGCCAATGGAAGGTAGGGAGCTGATTTGCACTTTGAATCCTTCAAATCCCTTCTGTCTCTCTCGGTCTGTCTGTCAGCTGATGGGAGGGGAAAGTGCTCTGTCACCATGATGCTGGAGGGGAGGAAAAGGGGAGGAAGAGCAGAGGGGAGAGAAGAGGGGGTTGTTTACGCCTGTTCACCCTGAGCCTTCTCCTCCACCTCCTCTTCCTCTAGCTCTCTCTCTCCTTCTTTTTCCTCCTCTGTCTCGGCCCTGTCTCTCAGAGTGAGACAGTTAGTTCCACTGTATGTCACAGCAGCAACCAGCCCCATCAGACAGCCACTCAACTGTAGCAACCACATAGTCACAGTCACTCTGATACTTACTGCAAATACTCCAACACCTACCAACTTTAACACAATCACATTGACTATTACAGCAAATTCTCCAAACCTTACCAACTCTAACACACCATCCTCTACCTGCCTAAACATTCTGTTGCTACCTCTGTCCTGGATCCAGTGTGGCTCAGTTAGTAGAGTATGGCGCTTGCAATGTCCTGGTTTATGAGTTTGATTCTTATTGGGGACCAGTATGAAAATGTAAGCACTTACTACTGTGAATTGATCTGGATAAGAGTGTCTGCTAAATTATGTGAATGTAAAATGTACACACTAATACAATCAAGCTGTGACCAATGTCACTTCGGTACATCTGTTTCCTGTGCTTGGCACAGTTGATACTGAAGCCATGCACTCCAACACACCTTACCACAGCTCAAACAGCAGTTAGCTAGGTAAGAGACAGACAACATAGGCCTAAACTCTACTCAGACAAATAACGGCACAGTAAATGTTCCCCGGGCACCGAAGACGTGGATGTCGATTAAGGTAGCCCCCCCCCCACACCTCTCTGATTCAGAGGAGACACATTTCAGTTGAATACATTCAGTAGGACAACTGACTAGGTATCCCCCTTTCCTAAATACAATGCAGTTATGAGCTAGGTAACACTATCACTGTATTTCACCTGGCAGAACGTTGTTGATGGTTAATGGAAGAATAGCAGAAGTCCTCAACTCATTTGGAAGGAGGGAAAAGTCAATCATTATATGATACAGAGAAATGGTTTAGGAAGCTAGAGGCAATTAAAACCAGGATGGTAGTAGTGTGCGGGAGTGGGGGGGTTAAGTGTGTGTGTGTGTGTTCAGCTAATGCACTACTAATAGGCTAGTTCATGAGATCTCAGACCTTGCCGCTCTACTGTAGGAATGTGATTAGATTAGTAAAGGACTAATTAAAACTGCTCTTAGTACTCAACATCACCTGTGATGTTGAGAGAGAGAAATGCCCTTGACAAAAAAAAAAAATTGGGGCCTTTCTCTCATTTTAGTTGAAACATTTAGTTTGTCCTTTGCAGTTTTAGATTATATTGACCTAAAACCAGACCAAGTTCATCTCACTCTGGTTGAAACAATCTCATTCAATTGGTATGATCACAGACAGAAAAATGCTGCCATTTAAAACATCACTTTTCCTACATAACCTCACTAAGATCTGAACACCATTTCTCTCACTTTTGTTTCTAGCCGACTAGGTAAAAATCTGTCTGTGCCCACGTGCCCTTGAGCAAGGCACTTAACTCTAATCACTCCTATAAGTTGCTCTGGATAAGAGCATCTGCTAAATGACAAAAATGTCAAATGTATCGCTTTTGTCACCCACACTGTACTGTATTACCACTGGAGAGTTGTTTGAGCATTGGGAGGGGCAGGAAAGTGCTAACTAATAGCAGAGTTACAACTATGGAGGAGGACAGACATGTTGAAGCCACAAGGACGGCTAATAAACAAATGAATGAATGCAGCCAGGAGGGCACGGTGTTCAAGGGGAAAGTGTGCGTGTGCATGTGTGTGTTCTGTGTTGAAGGGGAATGGGGAATGGGTGGGAGCTTAAT
>NC_143041.1:35464946-35504946 GCF_057628025.1 Oncorhynchus mykiss
TGACATCTAGTATATTTTCCAGACACAGACCAAATCTGCTACAGCTGGCTTGAAAAGAACAGAAGGGAGAGACACTTTATATTTAGCTCTAGTGGCAGCAGAAGAAACTGCTAAGATGTTTCAGCCAGCCTGTCTGAGACATGGGACTGAGAGTGCTAATTTGGCCTTGCTGACAACCCACTATTCAAGCTGTGGCAAACGGAGTGGAAAAGACAGTCGTGTGGAGACTGCCGGTCGATAAGGGACTACACACACAAAAACGCTCACACCCCTCTCCCCTAGATCAGGTTTCCACAGTGGTGGGGGTCTATCTAAAACATGGGAGTCCATTTAAAGGGACTCGTAAATCAGGTAAGGAGGAAGACAAGCTGTCTTGAGAGTCAAGGGGAGAATAGAGGTTTTTACTGCCTCACTCCACTCAGGGCATTGTCTCCTGAAGGGGCCACATTTGGATGGGCTGAAGGGCTCAGTGTGTATTTTTTTATTTAACTTGGCAAGTCAGTTAAGAACAAATTCTCTATTTACAATGACTGCCTACCCCAGACAAAGCTGGACCAATAGTGCCCCACCCTATGGGACTCACAATCACAGCCAGATTTGATACAGCCTGGATTTGAACCAGGAAATTTAGTGACACCTCTTGGACACTGAGATGCAGTTCCTTAGACCACTATGCCACTCGGTAGCATAAGTTATCATGTGCATCCAGAGTAACATTCCTGCAGGGGTTACCACTTGTTCATCTCCATACAGCCTGTGTCTGCTTTGAACTTGGTGCCAGTTGATGAGTATCACTGTTTGAGTCCCTACTGTTTAAGTAGCAACAGTCATCAAAAGTGTTAAAAGGTTTTTAAAGACAATTCTAATAAATGCAACAGCTGGACAATGAACGGAGATACTTGAAACTTTAAAAATGTTCAATTCCATCAGATATTTAATGAATTATAGCACATAGAACATTTTACTGGCATGGACAAAAAAAATGAATGGAGTTCAGGAATTTTGGTGGGAATTCATTGTCAAATGTAACTTTTTTCTTAGAATGCACTCATACTGTATATACATTCTATAATGGCATCAGATCTTTTTGTAACATTTTGTGTTAAAATAAAGCAAATGATATGTGTCTCGTTTGCATAAATACACTGGGTGTATTTCATATATGAATACATTAACATAAAGGGGTGGAACCAGTCTGTCTGCCTGTTAGCAGGTGTACTCTGTCTGTCACTTCAATAATGTTTGCATACTGTTTTACACATTTCATATGTATTCTAGTCAAGGCTCATCCTATATGACTACTGCTGTACTCACCTTTCCTCTTCATACAGAATATTGTCCATACTGTCTATACACATCAGTATATACATACAGTATATACAGAACCTTCAGAAAGTATTCACACCCTTTGACTTTTTCCACATTTTGTTGTGTTACAGCCTGAATTTCCAATGGATTAAATCTAGATTGTATTTGTCACTGGCCTACACAAAATAAACCATAATGTCAAAGTGAAATGATCTTTTTCAAAATTCTTACAAATTAATGTAATCTTATGGTGGCATAAAATTGCTGTTTTAATGTTTATCTAGTGTATCTATGCATTTAACTAGTCACATAATGTACTAATGAGACTTGCTCCATCTGCTAGAACCCTTCCCCTTGGTCTACATGACCGACTCATGGTTCTGGACTTACAGCCAAAGGATGTTGTTCTATATCCTGTTATTTAGCAGAAGACGGAACTAAGCTGTGAGAGACAAGCAAAACAAATGGTTTCGGTTCCTTTTAGAAACAGTGTTGAAACAATGAGCATAACATGACCTCACCACAGGCCAACCGCAGTTTCTCAGTTCCATAGTTCTATGACTGTACATAGGGGTCACCGACCAGTGCCTCATGAATATTGTTCTGCCTGGTTATCACACCACTTAAAGGTACTATAATAAAAGCTGAGACCCAACTATTTTTCGTTCGGCTCTTAACTAACATAAACTGTATCTTGGAAAGTCGACACATTCTAGTTATTAGATTCACATGGAATTGTTGTGCAATTTAAATGTTTAAATATGAAACTATTTGTGAAAAGATTAAATGTAATTTTAGCTTCTAACTAAGAAAATTGCCTACATAAGTGAACTATGCTCACTCAGTGGCCCTGCCCAAGTGAACAGGCACTGGTTGGGAACTATGAAATATGCCCTACTCTCCCCCAATACAAAAGCCCAATGACGAAAGTCAACCTCCAGTGTTCCCGATAACATGAGGACTGCTGTCCATATGTTTAAAAGGGTTAATATCAACTACAGAACAAAGCCAACCTCAACGTGGAGGTGACAATCGCCATGCTGGAAGGTTGAATGTGACTACACCAGCCAGAATATAGCATGAGCGTATAAACTCTGCAAAAAAGAAACATCCCTTTGTCAGGACCCTGATTTTAAATGAAATTTCATAAAAATTCAAATAACTTCACAGATCTTCATTGTGAAGGGTTTAAACACGGTTTCCCTTGCTTGTTCAATGAACCATAAACAATTTATGAACATGCACCTGTGGAATGGTCGTTAAGACACTAACAGCTTACAGACGGTAGGCAATTAAGGTCACAGTTATGAAAACTTAGGACCCTAAAAAGCCTTTCTACTGACTCTGCAAAACACCAAAAGAAAGATGCCCAGGGTCCCTGCTCATCTGCGTGAACGTGCCTTAGGCATGCTGCAAGGAGGCATGAGGACTGCAGATGTGGCCAGGGCAATAAATTGCAATGTCCGTACTGTGAGATGCCTAAGGCAGGGCTACAGGGAGACAGGACGGACAGCTGATCGTCCTCGCAGTGGCAGACCACGTGTAACAACACCTGCACAGGATCTGTACATCCGAATATCACACCTGCGGGACAGGTTATGGATGGCAACAACAACTGCCCGAGTTACACCAGGAACGCATAATCCCTCCATCAGTACTCAGACTGTCCACAATTGTCTGAGAGAGGCTGGACTGAGGGCTTGCAGGTCTGTTGTAAGGCAGGTCCTAACCAGACATCACCGGCAACAACATCGCCTATGGGCACAAACCCACTGTCGCTGGACCAGACAGGACTGGCAAAAAGTGCTCTTCATTGACGAGTCGCGGTTTGGTCTCACCAGGGGTGATGGTGGGATTCGCGTTTATCGATTTGGATCCATTTGGAGGTGGAGGGTCCGTCATGGTCTGGGGCGGTGTGTCGCAGCATCATCGGACTGAGCTTGTTGTCATTGCAGGCGATCTCAACTCTGTGTGTTACAGGGAAGACATCCTCCTCCCTCATGTGGTACCCTTCCTGCAGGCTCATCCTGACATGACCCTCCAGCATAGTGCCACCAGCCATACTGCTCGTTCGGTGCATGATTTCCTGCAAGACAGGAATGTCAGTGTCCTGCCATGGCCAGAGAAGAGCCCGGATCTCAATCCCATTCAGCCGTTTGGGACCTGTTGGATCGGAGGGTGTGGGCTAGGGCAGGTGCCTTGGTGGACGAGTGGGGTAACATCTCACAGCAAGAACTGGCAAATCTGGTGCAGTCCATGAGGAGGAGATGCACTGCAGTACTTAATGTCTCAGTTGTTGAATCCTATTATGTTCATACAAATATTTACACATGTTGAGTTTAGTATGGAAACTTGGTATGAACTTTGAACTCTTATTCACTAAAGAAGTGATACATCCTAGACATGGAGTTATCAGCAGCAGCTGTAAACGTGCTTGACCTAGGAAAAGACGGAAAATCTCTTCAGAACGTCAGGGTACGACATCGTATCCATTCTACCACCAGATGACAGGGCACTACAATGTATTCGTGCTACCATATTCTTCAAAGGACAAGGGAGATCTCTGCTGGGCACCCCAGCCTTTTATCTTCAACCAATCTATCGAAGCGCAGCTCAGAGTAAATATATTTCTTGCATTTTATTTTCAGAATGGGCTGTTATTTAGAATGCATAAGATTCTGTATTTACGACAGCATAGCTTCTTAACTTCTTAAGGTCGGATAGAGAACCAATCCTTTTGTTCCTCAGTCTTCCCGCACTTTCATTCAAACCCAAACACCTTTCTTTGTGTAACCAGCCGTCATTTTGGTTTTGCCCACTAGGGGCATTTTCTTTTATGACATAATTAGTAATCATGTATGATCCATCCTCTGTATATGTAATTCTGTGTGATTATTTAGGTTATTTAGCAAATAAATAACCAAATTCAACCAAATTGTGTATTGCTGATTCTACTTGTAAGCCAGGGTTTGTGAAGATAACCAAGAATTTACGACGTTCAGAAGAGACTAAATAAAGTGATGATTAAAAATATACTGCTATTGATATAAAAGGTGACCAGGTCTTAAAGAGTTTATTCGGAAGACAACAGTTCTTTAAGCATTCTTCCGTGGTGCCCCGACTTCCTAGTTAATTATAGATACATTATTATTTTAATCAAGTAATATTAATTACAGAGAATTGATTTGATAAAATAGCATGTCATATATCATTTAATCCATAGTAAAGACACGACAACCTGCAATAACATCTGCTAAATATAGCAAAATATGAGTACACAACCAATACAAATTTGATTGGATTTGTCTGTCTCTGAGCAGGGGTACTGTACTGCTGTAGGTGCTGTCTTTATTAGGTGACTAACCCCTGGCGTATCCAGTGTATTTAGTGGATATTAATTTCCCCCTGGGCTCTTATTAAAGAGCTGGCTGTCATGTTAATGACCCAATCTCCTGACACACACACAGACACACAACACAGCCATGTTAATGACCCAATTCCCAACCTCGTGGCCTTGAAGGACCTCCCTCCCCATCGCATCTTGCGTATCTACAGGGAGTGTACACTCCATCTGTTCACAAGGACACACAACTGCAGGCACCCACCAAGCCACACACACACACCCAACCCCACCCGCCCACACAAACACATAACAATAGTATATCAAACTCACATCTATGGAAATCTGCCAGGTGATTTGAAAGTGAAACAAGGCAACAGTAGTTTTGTAAATGATAGATCTCTGTGGCAAGACATATCATTCACTCAAGTTTTATCAAAATCGGGCCAGTGTTTTCTGAGATGTCGCATGGGTTAGCTAGACTCATATCCCTGAGGACTGAGTCAAACAGATCAAGAGATGGCCTCCCACCGGCGCTAACTCTGGGTTCGCACCCAGGCTCTGTTGCAGCCGGCCGCGAACGGGAGGTCCGTGGGGCACAATTGGCCTAGCGTCGTCCGGGTTAGGGAGGGTTTGGCCGGTAGGGATATCCTTGTCTCATTGTGAACCAGTGACTCCTGTGGCGTGCCGGGCACAGTGCGCGCTAGCCAAGGTAGCCAGGTGCACAGTGTTTCCTCCGACACATTGGTGCGGCTGGCTTCCGGGTTGGAGGCGTGCTGTGTTAAGAAGCAGTGCGGCTTGGTTGGGTTGTGTTTCGGAGAACGCATGGCTTTCGACCTTCGTCTCTCCCGAGCCCGTACGGGAGTTGTAGCGATGAGACAAGATAGTAATTACTAACAATTGGATACTATGAAATTGGGGAGATTAAGTCATAAAACAATAAAAAACAGATCAAGAGATACTGTATATAGATACTGTATATATGTGGTCAATATGAATGTTGAATTCATTCAATATGAATGAATGTTTAGTCTTGACAGTGTTTGTAACATTTGTATGAATTTGTGTTACAATATGAGTATCATTGACTGATTAAATGCATTTATGTGCCAGGCCACACCCACGTGAATGTTTATTGGTCAATAGCAGCTGTTTTAAGTACTAGTCTGGAAAATATTTTCTTGAGAGACCTTGTTCCGTAGATACCAAATATCAAGTTCCGTGCAGATCGGTTATTCGGTGCAAGAAGAGTAGCATTTTAAGTGTTTTTCAGTTTGAAATGGTGGAAAATCCATAATGGCGGACCCAGAAGCAAATTTGTTCATTGTGAGGTGAGAGATCTATGTATTGAATTTCATGACTTTAAGTTAATAAACGGGGTGAGGGGCGTGAACTTTCAAAGTTTTCATTATCAATCTCTTGTTACATTGCCAACATCTGGCCAATCAGTGTACTTTTGTAAATTCCGGATCTCTATGGCAAGATGCATCATTCACAGAAGTTTCGTCAAAATTGGGCCAGTGCTGTCTGAGATATCATGTATGACTAACGTGCGAACTAAAGCTTGGACGGGCGGAGACATCCACCGTCCCCTCCACAATTTCATCCTGGTGGACAATGATGAAAAGGTAATGATCTCTGTCTGTCTTTTCTTTGTCTGATATTTGTAAAATTGTAAGACAAAAATGAAAGAGTATGAAAAGAAAGAGCATGAGTTACATTTGTTAGCCTGAAGAGGTGGAACGGAAGAGAGAGTGACAGGGAGAGAGAGGGTGAGTGGGTTTGTTTGGAATAAGGCTGCAGATGTACAACAATGTGACTCAAATGAGGAAACTGCTGCTCTCTTTCTTCCTTACTCAATGACTAATGAATGACCTCCAGACCCATTTGGCTATTATGTACTGCTCCAGTTTAGTTTATTTCTACCCTTGAAGAAGCTAAAGTAGGATGTTGCCTTGGAGCAGAATGCTCCTCCACTTCCCAGCCAAAGAACATCAATAGGTCAACAAGATGTCAAGTGAAACGTAAGCCACGAGTTCAGGTGGGCCTTAGCGCTTCAGCAAACAAAGGACAATAATTACAAAAATCATGAGATTGACATCAGACACCTGTTCTCATCCTGTACAATGGATTAAAGTGAGCTAGTTGAGTGCTCCAACTCCTTTCTGCCTCAAATTATTCCTTTTGGAAGTTTTTCTTGGTAAGCCCTTCTCATGAAACGTAGGCCAAATTGACGTCGACAATGGATTATGTCTCATTCTTACAGAAAACCTTCAGAAATACCCCCCAAAATATTGAAGGCCATCAAGATGTATGTGTTGACCTGCAACTTCAGTTAACCAAGCCATTTGTAAACATATGTTTGCGTATGTGATGGAGATGGACTACACTGCAGTCGGATGGATCAGAATCACTGACCTACAAATCATCTTGCAGTAACTCACTGCAAGCAAGACTAGCTACACTGTGCCTTGTCTTGCTCAAACTGATCCCTTCAGACACACTGATTGACATGCGGATCAGGTGGATACCTCACACCTGTGCTGTCAGCAGCACATGCCAGGCGTGCCCTTCCTTTGAAGGTGAACCATAAACCCCAGGGTGTGAGTCAGAATCAGTCATTAAGCCACAACAAGAGGCCATGCCCTGTGGTGCTGCTCTGGCTTGCATTCCCAATTTTACCTTAATCCCTAGAGCACATAGGCCTCTGGTTGAAAGTAGTGCACTATGTAGTGAATAGGATACAATTTGTGAAGCAGCCTCTGGCCCACAGTAATGCAAAATAATCTGTCCGGTCAGTCTGTAGGGAGCCTAGACTACATTACATATAGCAGGATCAGCCAGAAGGAGTCGTGTGCCAACATATCAAATCCATCAGGCACTGAGCTGAGCTTCATACTCTGGGAGTCACAAAGGGAAGTCAGGGCCTGTGTCCCCAAATGGCAGCGTATTCCCATACGGGTCCTGTTCAAAAGTAGTGTACTATAGGGAATATGGTGTCACTTGGGATGCAGTCAGGGACATTATGCTGTTAATGCCAAACAACCATCCATCCCAGCGGGCCTAAGCTGGTAGAAATAATGTACATTGTAAAAAAATAATCTAGTTGTTTCAACTAATTGTTATTAAGTAACTAGTTCCACAGCCTTTTTTACAGGAGTTCACTCAACCTTTCGGTCAAAGTTTTACCTGAACTTAACATTCTTAGTTGGCCCAAACTTGAGAAAACTTAGGCAAACATTCAGTCCACTTGGAATGATGTGTTTGCCTAACTTGTCTCATATGTTCATTCAAGGAGAAATAAATATTTGGTTATCTTCACTAGAAAAGGCTGTGGAGTTCCACACACGGTGCTTGTGACAGAAAATGTTTTGAACAATTCAAGGCTGTTGTGTTTTCTTCATATTTGACATACATGATTACATTGTGCATGTTATACTGTAATTATTATTTAATATATTCTCACCTGGGATTTGAACTCACAACCTTTTGATTCACTGTATTCTGATCTTGTTGCTACGTCACGATAGCAATTAACAGTTCATCTGACTATTCCCTCATCCTTTATTTGATTGGAATTATTTCAGTAATTTTAAGGTTTTCTGTATAGTCTAATTTTGGTGAGGCATATTATACTACTCCTTAATTACTTTGAGTTGTTCTTTTAACAGAGCTGAGATTTACTTTGAACTGCAAAGTGTAGCAATACAGGTGAAATCAGTTATTGACACAAACATGGTGGAGTAGCAGGAAAATCGGTATGTCGTGAACCAAGAGATTGTGAGTTTGTGGTGAGGACATGTTGAATAATAATGACTGTATAAATGAATATGCACAATGTAATCATGAATTTCAACATGTGACAAATATGTAAGTTGAAAACATTGTATATTAATAACACTGTGTCAGTAACTAGTTCCACTTCATGTTTTTGGTGAAGATGCCAAAATAACAATTTATAGTTGAATATCAGACAAGTTGAGCAAACACATAATTTTAGGTTGACTGCATTTTCTCAACTTGAGCTAAGTTTTGGTCAACTAAAAATGTTAAATTCAGTTAACACTTCGATCGAAAAGTTGAGTAAACTAAAAAAGTCTGAGGAACCAGTTACCTAATAATAATGATTTAAAACAACTTTGTTTATACAATGACATTACAACCACATTATAACCAATTCTGGACCAGATCAAAACAGGTTCTGGACCAATTCAAGTCAATGTACAAGTCCAAGCAGGGCACAACGTTGTAGAACGTTCACATGGAAATATATAATGTAAAGCCTCTCTGACACGTAGAATAGGGAGTCAAGTCAGCTCTATTCATGACATTTCTATCTGAAAGGTTCCACAACGTTCACTTTGTTATGTAACTCTATTCTAGTGCTCTGTCCATCAAGGCCTCCTCATATTTTCCTTCTTGTCGTTAACACTATGAAGAACATTTCAAGTCTAGCATCATCTAATGGTATTTTTCACTCTCACACCCTAACACCCTGGATTGGCTAGATGGATGAGAAAAGGAAGCTGTCTGGTATATGTAATTCAAAAAGAACAGAGTGCTATACTGAAACTCCAGATGCAAGTAGAATAAGGTAGAGGAACAGGGGAGGAGGGAGGGCACAGACCATGTTAGAGAGAAGGGTTTATTTTGGTCTTCTCTCCGCTACATTATTCAGAGGTCTCATAGCAGGAAGACAGAAAGATTTCAGTGTACTGGCTCGTCCATCTCCTTTCCTCTCCTCTCCCCTCCCGTCCTCTCCTTTCGTCTCCTCTCCACTCCCGTCCTCTCCTTTCGTCTCCTCTTTCTCCTCTCCTCCTCTCTTCTCATCCCTTTCTCCTCTATGTCCCCCACATCTCCTCTCTTTACTCCTCTCTCCCTAATTACATGAATATTACTGCTTTTCAGGCCTAATTAAATGTTGTGACCTCTGCCTATTACATAGAATTAATTACAACATTAACAAGTCACGTAGTCTCAATCGGCATGACTGCTGGCTGATGGAGGAATCGGCTGTGGAGTGTACGTGTGAGTGGAGCATGAGGTTGAAGCAATATACAGTTTGTGTTTCTTTCTACTTCCCCACTAACATACTATTACTGTAAATGGTCTTTTTAGGCATAGCAGTTAGATCTGAAATCTTGACTGAGGCAGAGAACAGTTGGTAGTCCAATCAGTATCTGTTTGTATGCGGAGTGAACTTACATACTGTAGTGTTTAGCTAGCAGTATTCTGTTATAATATTCAGTACATTCAGAAAGTATTCAGACTCTTTGCCTTTTCCACATTCTGTTACGTTACAACCTTATTCTAAAATATATTTTTTTTCTCATCAATCTACACACAATACCCCATAATGACAAAGCAAAACCATGTTTTTAGAAATATTTGTACATTTATTCAAAATAAAAATATCACATTTACATAGGTATTCAGACCCTTTACTCAGTACTTTATTGAAGCATCTTTGGCAGCAATTACCGCCTCGCGGCTTCTTGGGTATAGCGTTACAAGCTTGGCATACCTGTATTTGGGGAGCTTGGCCACTAAAACCCTCACAAACTTTTACAGATTCATAATGTCGGGCTGTATCACCGCCTGGTACGGCAACTCCACCGCCCACAACCGTAGGGCTCTCCAGAGGGTGGTGCGTCTGCCCAATGCATCACTGGGGGCAAACTACCTGCCCTCCAGGACACCTACAGCACCCAAATGGCACAGGAAGGACAAAAAGATCACCAAGGACATCAACCACACGAGACACGGCCCGCTATGATCCAGAAGGCGAGGTCAGTACAGGTGCATCAAAGGTGGGAACGTGACACTGAAAAACAGCTTCTATCTCAAGGCCATCAGACAGTTAAATAGCCATCACTAGCTGGCTTCCACCCAGTTAGGCAAGCCTGCACCTTAGAAGCTGCTGCCCTATATACACAGACTTAGAATCACTGGCCACTTTAATAATGGAACACCTGTCACTTTAACAATGTTTAAATCATGTTTACAAACCGCTTTACACATCTCATATGTATACTGTATTTTATTCTACTGTATTTTAGTCAATGCCACTCCAACAATGCTCAATCTAATAACATGTCTTAATTCCATTCCTTTACTTTTAGATTTGTGTGTATTGTTGTGAATTGTTAGAATATACTGCAGTGTTGGAGCTAGGAACACAAGCATTTTGCTACACCCACAATACATCTGCTAAATATGTGTATGTGACCAATGACATTTTATTTGGATTTCTTCTCTGCAGATCCTCTCAAGCTTTGTCAGGTTGGATGGGGAGTGTCGCTGCACAGCTATTTTCAGGTCTCTCCAGAGATGTTCGCCCGGGTTCAAGTCTGGGCTCGAGCTGGGCCACTCAAGGACATTCAGAGACTTGTCCCGAAGCCACTCCTGCATTGTCTTGACTGTGTGCTTGGGGTCATTGTCCTGTTGGAAGGTCAACATTCACCCAGGTCTGAGGTCCTGAAAGCCCTCTAGAGAAGGTTTCCATCAAGGATCTCTCTGTACTTTGCTCCGTTCATCTTTCCCTCGATCCTGACTAGTCTCCCAGTCCCTACCGCTGAGAAACATCCCCACAGCATGATGCTGCCAAAATCATGTTCACAGAACGGATGGTGCCAGGTTTCCTCCAGATGTGACACTTGGCATTCAAGCCAAAGAGTTCAATCTTGGTTTCATCAGACCAATAGATACTTGTTTCTCATGGTCTGAGTCCTTTAGGTGCCTTTTGGCAAACTCCAAGCAGGCTGTCATGTGCCATTTACTGAGGAGTGGCTTCTGTCTGGCCACTCTACCCTAAAGGCCTGATTGGTGGAGTGGTGCAGAGATGATTGTCCTTCTGGAAGGGTATCCCATCTCTACAGAGGAACTCTGGACATCTGTCAGAGTGACCATCGGGTTCTTGGTCATCTCCCTAACAGAGGTCTTCTTTCCAGATTGCTCAGTTTGGCCGGGTGGCCAGCTCTAGGAAGAGTCTTGGTGGTTCCAAACTTCTTCCATGAAATAATGATGGAAGCAACTGTGTTCTTGGTGACCTTCAATGCTGCAGAATTATTTCAGTCAGCAGTGAATTTCAAACACAGTTTCAATCAAATCGTATTCGTCACATACACATATTTAGCAGATGTGATTGGGGATTATTACCGCCCCAACAGATCCACAGATGATACAATCTCTATTGCACTCCACACTGCCCTTTTCCACCTGGACAAAAAGAACACGTGAAAAAAATATTCATTGACTACAGCTCAGCGTTCAACACCATAATGGCCTCAAAGGTCATCTCTAAGCTAAGGACCCTGGGACTAAACACCTCCCTCTGCAACTGGATCCTGGACTTCCTGATGGGCCACCCCCAGGTGGAAAGGGTAGGCAACAACACATCTGCCACGCTGATCCTAAACACAGGGGCCCCTCAGGGGTGCTTGCTCAGTCCCTTCCTGTACTCCCTGTTCACCCATGACTGCATGGTCAGGCACGATTCCAACACCATCATTAAGTTTGCTGACGACACAACAGTGGTAGGCCTGATCACAGACAACGACGAGACAGCCTATAGGGAGGAGGTCAGAAACATGGCAGTGTGGTGCCAGGATAACAACCTCTCCCTCAACGTGATCAAGACAAAGGAGAAGATTGTGAACTACAGGAAAAGTAGGACCGAGCATGTCCCGATTCTCATTGACAGGGCTGCAGTGGAGCAGGTTGAGAGCTTCAAGTTCCTTGGTGTCCACATCACCAACATACTATCATGGTCCAAACACACCAATACAGTTGTGAAGAGGGTACGACAAAGCCTATTCCCCCTCAGGAGACTAAAAAGATTTGGCATGGGTCCACAGATCCTTCTTTAGTGACTTGCGGTCGGAGGCCGAGCAGTGGCCATACCAGGCATTGATGCAACCAGCCAGTCACATACAGCTGCACCATCGAGAGCATTCTGACTGGTTGCGTCACTGCCTGGTATGGCAACTGCTCGGCCTCCGACCTCAAGGCACTACAGAGGGTAGTGCGTATGGCCCAGTACATCACTGGGGCCAAGCTTCCTGCCATCGAGGACCTCTATACCAGGCGGTGTCAGAGGAAGGCACTATAAATTGTCAAAGTCTCCAGACACCCTACTCATTGACTGTTCTCCCTGCTACCGAAAGGCAAGCGGAGCCTACATAAGACTCCTGAACTACTAATCAAATGGCTACCCAGACTATTTGCATTGTCCCCCCCACCCCATCCCCTCTTTTAAGCTGCTGCTACTCTCTGTTTATTATCTGTGAATCGTCACTTTAACTCTACCTACATGTACATATTACCTCAATTACCTCGACCAACCTGTGCCCCTGCACATTGACTGTATACCGGTACCCCCTGTATATAGTCTCGCTAGTGTTATTTTACTGCTGCTCTTTACTCATTTTTTTTTTTTTTTTTTTGCTTAAGTAAGCTCTTCACTGTAAGGTCTACTACACCTGTTGTATTCGGCGCATGTGACAAATAAAATACATTTTTGATTTGATTTGATTTGTGTAGCAAAATGCTTCTGTTCCAACAGTGCAGTAATATTTAACAATTCACAACAATACACACAAATCTATGGAATTAAGAAATATATAAAATATTAGGACAAGCAATGTGGGAGTGGCATTGACTACAATACAATATAATAGAATACAGTATATACATATGAAATGAGTAAAGCAGTATGTAAACATTATTAAAGTGACAACAAAAAACTGCAAAGTTGCTTAGGAGCTAGAAGCAGAGCCTGTCAGAGCCTGTCTGTCGGCTCCATCTTACAAAGACCAGTGAGGTTTTAAAAGCTTCGCAAAGAAGTGCATCTATTGGTAACAATGTAAAAAGCAGACATTGAATATCCTTTTGAGCATGGTGAAGTTATTAATTACACTTTGGAAGATGTATGAATTCACCAAGTCACTACAAAGATACAGGCGTCCTTCGTTACTCAGTTGCTGGAGAGGAAGGAAATCGCTCAGGGATTTCACCAGGAGGCCAATGGTCACTTGAAAACAGTTACAGAGTTTAATGGCTGTGATAGGATAAAACGTTGTAGTTACTCCCCAATGCTAACCTAATTGACAGAGTGAAAAGAAGGAAGCCTGTACAGAATGAAAATATTCCAAAACATGCATCCTGTTTGCAACAAGGCACTAAAGTAATACTGCAAAAAGCACAAAGCAATTCAAAGCAACAAAGCAATTTAATTTTTGTCCTGAAAACAAAGTGTTATGTTTGGTGAAAATCCAAAACAACACATTACTGAGTACCACTCTCCATATATTTCAAGCCTAGTGGTGGCTGAGTTTTTCATGATAAAAAATACATGGAATAGAGCTAAGCACAGGCAAAATCCCAGAGGGAAACCCGGTTCAGTCTGCTTTCCACCAGACACTGGGAGATGAATTCACCTTTCAGCAGTACAATAACCGAAAACACATGTCCAAATCTACACTGTAGTTGCTTACCAACAAGACAGTGAATGTTCCTGAGTGGCCGAGTTACAGTTTTGAAGTAAATCTACTTGAAAATCTATGGCCAGACCTGAAAATGGTTGACTAGCACCTTACCCAAAAGGCTCACAGCTGTAATCGTTGCCAAAGGTGCTTCTATTGCGTCAGGGGTGTGAGATATTTGCTAACATTTCTAAAAACCTGCTTTCACTTTGTCATTATGGGCTATTGTGTTTATATAGGTGATTTCTGTTTTTATTTTATTCCATTTTGAATTCAGGCTGTAACAACAAAATGTGGAATAAGTCATGGGGTATGAATACTTTCTGATGGCACTGTACACAGTAGCTCATGGTTCAGATATTCACAATTTAAACCTAATCACTAATCAGTAATGAAGGCAATTTAAATACCAATATTAGCCAACTACTCTGCCAACTACTCTGCTGAGGAAATGTTAATGTTTCAGAGTGAAAAATACAACAAAATTAAAATGGTAGATTTTCTGAACAAATCACTTCATTTACACAATTAAAGGAAAGCATTTCAGGCTTACTAGGATGAAACAAGTTCCCAAATTATGTGCAATTGAATTGCCGAATGTAAAATAATGTAATTCTATAAAATATTTTGCTTTCATTGTTTCCTCTTGCAGTGTCAGGATAATACTCCTTAATCAGAGTAAAATGACCAAAAGGTACTGTACATCACTTAGACATTCCCAATCCTTCCCGATCCTTTCCGGTCATTCCAGTTCATTATAAATACACACAGAAACCTTCAACCCATTAAGAAGATGTATAATTCATGAGTAGTTTTACTACTCTGCTGGTTCAGTTCCGATAATTGTCCTGACATCTTTCTGCTATGATAGTGTGGTACAGGAAGTGCAAGGGGAAGCAGGATAAACATCATAAATAAACAACGAGATGTCATCAACATAAACATGGCCCAGAAAAGACAAAGCCCCGTGGTAGACTACAGGAATACATGTACAGATACACACACATACACTGAGTGTACAAAACATTAGGAACACTTTCATAATATTAAGTTGCACCCCCTTTTGCCCTCAGAACAGCCACAATTCGTTGGGACATGACCTCTACAAGGTGTCAAAAGTGTTCCTCTGGGATGCTGGCCCAAGTAATTAGCAGACGCTCTTATTCAGAGTGTCTAACAGTAGTGAGAGCATCCATTTTTCTTTCTGCAATACCTCCCACAGTTGTGTCTAGTTGGCTGGATGTCCTTTGGGTGCTATTCTCAATACATAAGGGAAAATGTGGAGTGTGAAAAACCCAGCAGCTTTAAAGATGTGCCTGGCACCTACTACCATACCCTGTTCAATGGCACTTCAATGTTTTGTCTTTGCCATTCACCCTCTGAATGAGACACATACACAATCCATGTCTCAAGGCTTAAAAACCCTTCTTTAACCTGTCTCCTCCCCTTCATCTACACTAATTGAAGTGGATTTAACAAGTGACATCAATAAGGGATCATATATTTCACCTGGATTCACCTTCTCAGTATACATCAAGGAAACAGCAGGTGTTCCTAATGTTTTGTGCACTCAGTGTACATACACACATGCATGTGAGCAACCACACACATACACACGCACGCACGCACACAAACACACACACACACACACACACACACACACACACACACACACACACACACACACACACACAGTGCTCCTTTCTTTCATTTACCATTTTTTCTATTGATTTGGTGCTATGTTCACAGTTATGTGGTGAATTTTCAAAACACTTAGTACAACGTTTTATTTGGCATGAAATTAGTTTGAATAGATCTTTCACTACACAACCATTGATCCAAAACAGAAGTTGACTGTGAAATACCATTAGAACACAACATCGTAGTTCTCAATGTATTTATTTTAACAATCCAATAGCAAAAAATGCAAGATACAATACATGTTTCTGAATTGCTCTTTGAATGTAGTATGCCTGCCGATACCCAGGAAAGATGATGTAACCAGTCAGAGGGCATGACTACTTTCCAACCCGAGCCATGTCCCTCACAAAAAGTTATTTTTTATGTTACATTACAGTACGTTACACTGTTTTCAAATTGACTGAACATCACATTTCCATCATTTCTACCCCATGCGTGCTCAAAGGTGTGATCATTCAATACATATTTCACAATCATTAATGCAAAAAATAAATGTATTGTTAAGATATCATTACAACATAGGTGGACTGTAATCAAATTACAAAAAAAAGCTATAAAATAAACATTTAGCAGGCACTAGTTTGCATCAAGGCTTTCTTGAGCATTTGGCCATAGCTTCTCATCGACATTGCAGTAAATGTCCTCGTTGTTGATACACATGGGGAATAACCTTTCGGCATGGTGAATCCATAGGTCTGGATTGATGTTATTGCACACCTCATCCATGGCATGAAGGGAGTGGCACACTCATAGGGATGGCAGTCATACACCTTCCAACGCTAATGTTATCATGTATTGTATTTTACAGTATTGTATTGTACTTATGTATTGCAGCGGTCCTGTATGTGGCTCAGTTCATAAGAGCAGCGCACTAGCAACACCAGAGTTGTGGGTTTGATTCCCACTGATTCCCACTGGCGTCACATACCAAAATGATTCGAGTCACTTTGGATAAAAGGATCTGCTATGTAACTGGAATATATAAAAGTAGAAGAGTGCTGTATTGGCCATCAGAAAGACCCCACTAACTTCATTGTGTATATGTGTTTACTGTATGAGGATACATTAGCCTACATACATTACGTCACTGATCTTGTCAATATCAGATTGTTTTTAACTTACTGTGAAGTAAAATCATAATAGTCATCACCATCATATTCAATTAAATATCATATTTTATGTTTCTACTTTTCAGACATACATTGGAATGATGTAGTTCTCTAAATCTGTAGTAGACGAGCCAGTGTGAAATCTAGAGGTTTACCAGACAGTTAAGTGATTATCGATTAAGAGCAGTTGGATTAAGTATTAGTACAATTTATTTTAGAATATGAGAAAATAATCATATCAAAAGTAATGTGAGCGTTGCATTGTGAAACAAAATTACTTTATATGAACATGTATTGCAATGTATTTCTAGATGAAACGTGAAACATGTATTTCTAGATGAAACACTAAGTATTGTGAAAAAGTGACTGTCTGATAATTGTGTGTTGTACTTAGTCAATTGAAAATGTGCTTAGACTTTTGAAACAACTGCCTTTTTTGATGATCAGTTTACTGGTTTGTACTAAGAGTTGTCAGAATGTACCACATACGTGTGAAAATTGCACCAAAGCGATTGAAAAATGTTTATTTAATACTGCAAACTGTAGTATTTTTTCATGTGGGTATGTGGGGAGATTAGTTTGTCTGTCTGCAGGGGGAGGTCTCTGGTCGAGGCCAGATAACCGGTTCACACACCAGTGCAACACTACAGGAGAATATGGTGAGAATTCATCATGCATGGCTCCAGACATGGTCACAGGTCTATGCAAACACACACACAAACACACACACGCACACGCACACACACACACACACATCGTGCCATCCTCCTGCTGCATCTGATACTTCAACTTGATCTAGACATCGTTGTTGCATTAGTAAACAAACGTAACTATTGCGTCACATACTGCTGATGGCATTTCTTTGTGTCAAGGTATATTTTGACTGCCTGTATCAAAATGCATTGCTTCTATTGTGGGTAATGTATACTCTATTTCCCTCAGTCAGCAACAACAGTAGGCTGAGTGCCTTTAATATCCTCTCCCTGAGACCAGGAACACCTGAAAAAGCTGGGGCAGCAGTTTCTAGGGACGTGTAGAGACAAACCACACTGTGATAGCTACCTCAATGTGCTACCCTCTCAAGGATTTTGACATCTTTAATCATGCTATACAACGCCTATAGAACAACACAGTATGTGCATATCTGGCAGTGATGGAGTCTTGAATAAGGCTGTGTTCTATCACTAGTAAAATGCCACTGTAACATGAATGAAGCTTCTGAATGGAAGATAGGCGAAATTAGCAAAATTATAGTGCTTGCTATAATATTGGAAGCAAGAACCAAATTGGGCTCTAACAAGCTAGCTCCTCTATTTGTCAGTCTGTCACAGGAGACTTTACCTGCTATACCTAAACGCTACTACTAGCTGTATTCTTGAATCATCTTAACTGAAAAGGACTACGGATATATATGGAGATGTATGTCTACTCAACTAAACTACATACAGTATGAGATATAACCTCCTGACCATATCATCATATGTATCTTAATCATGAGCAGCATAGCTCACACGCTATTCACACACTGTACATATCCACCAGTTCCTCTGTTTTGACCTGATCCCAAACCTTAATCCTCAACTTAACCAAACCCATATTAAAGCCTGAATTGTTAATCAATCGGAATTAATACCTGAAGGTAACCCTAGAGTTGTTTCTGTATCCCACCTTAATTCTTATCTTAACCCAGTCAAAATGAATACCTTAACTTAAACATAGACACAACTCTAGCCTTAATATGCATAAATACAGGATGTTGCCACTAGGGCCAACAGTGAGCGCTATTACCATCAAAGTTTTTTTACAACTTTATTTAACGAGGCAAGTCAGTTAAGAACACATTCTTATTTTCAATGACGGCCTAGGAACGGGGGGTTAACTGCCTTGTTCAGGGGCAGAACGACAGATTTCTACCTTGTCAGGTCAGGGATTCAATCTTGCAACCTTACGGTTAACTAGTCCAACGCTCTAACCACCTGCCTTACGAGGAGCCAGCCTGTTACGCGAATGCAGTAAGAAGCCAAGGTAAGTTGCTAGCTAGCATTAAACTTATCTTATGAAAAACAATCAATCAATCAATCATAATCACTAGTTAACTACACATGGTTGATGATATTACTAGTTTATCTAGAGTGTCTTGCGTTGCATATAATCGTTGCGGTGCACATTCGCAAAAAAGCACTGTCGTTCCTCCAACGTTTACCTAACCATAAACATCAATGCCTTTCTTAAAATCAATACACAGAAGTAGATATTTTTAAACCTGCATATTTAGCTAAAAGAAAGGTTAGCAGGCAATATTAACCAGGTGAAATTGTGTCACTTCTCTTGCGTTCATTGCACGCAGAGTCAGGGTGTATGCAACAGTTTGGGCCGCCTGGCTCATTGCGAACTAATTTGCCAGAATTTTACGTAATTATGACAAAACATTGAAGGTTGTGCAATGTAACAGCAATATTTAGACTTAGGGATGCCACCCGTTAGATAAAATACGGAACGGTTCCGTATTTCACTGAAAGAATAAATGTTTTATTTTCGAAATTATAGTTTCCGGATTTGACCATATTAATGACCTAAGGCTCGTATTTCTGTGCGTTATAAATAAGCCTATGATTTGATAGAACAGTCCGACTGAACGATGGTAGGCAGCAGCAGGATCGTAAGCGTTCATTCAAACAGCACTTTCATGCATTTCGCCAGCAGCTCTACACAATGCTTCAAGCATTGCACTGTTTATGACTTCAAGCCTATCAACTCCTGAGATTAGGTTGGTGTAACCGATGTGAAATGGCTAGCTAGTTAGCGGGGTGCGCGCTAATAGCGTTTCAAACGTCACTCGCTCTGAGACTTGGCTTGGTTGTTCCCGTTGCTCCGCAAGGGCAGAGGCTTTTGTGGAGCGAGGGGTAACGCTGCTTCGAGTGTGGCTGTTGTCGATGTGTTCCTGGTTCGAGCCCAGGTAGGAGCGAGCAGAGGGACGGAAGCTATACTGTTACACTGGCAATACTAAAGTGCCTATAAGAACATCCAATAGTCAAAGGTATATGAAATACAAATCGTTTAGAATAACTACAACCTAAAACTTCTTACCTGGGAATATTAAAGACTCATGTTAAAAGGAACCACCAGCTTTCATATGTTCTCATGTTATGAGAAAGGAACTTAAACGTTAGCTTTCTTACAAGGCACATATTGCACTTTTACTTTCTTCTCCAACACTTTGTTTTTGCATTATTTAAACCAAATTGAACATGTTTCATTATTTATTTGAGGCTAAATTGATTTTATTGGTGTATTATATTAAGTTAAAATAAGTGTTCATTCAGTATTGTTGTAATTGTCATTATTACAAATCAATAAATAAAAAATTGGCCGATTAAACGGTATCGGCTTTATTTGGTCCTCCAATAATTGGTATCGGCGTTGAAAAAAATCATAATCAGTCGACCTCTAGCGTTGTGGACGGAGGTGGTGGATGAACGTAATTCGCAAGCAACGGCTCAGAGGGTCGCGTGTTCAATCTCAGGGATAGGTACTACTTTTTACAACTTCGAAATGTGACGTTTGCAGAAATGTAAAACAAATGTCTAGTTCTGCACTGAGACTGTGAGAGCTTGTTGCATTTGACAGATGTGCACATCAGCTATAACCACACACGTACATGCAAACTTCTGCTCCACATCCTATTCTCTAGTTTCCCTTAGGCACATGGTGTGTAGAGCTAGATACATAATGTATAATAAGGTAATATAACAGTAACTTCACAGGAGATATGTTGCTCATTAGATAGTGGGACCCCAGGGGGGCAAAATGGGATGGAATCCACACTGGTGAATCTCTATCCCCAGGACACGCACATGCATACTTGCAAGTGCGCACACACACACACGGACACTCACACACACACATAAACAAAGACGCATGCACGCACGCACACACGGACACACACACACACACACACACACACACACACTTCTGCGACAGTCACCAGGGAGAGGAGCAACTACAGATACATGCAGGAAACAAATAGCATAGCCAATCAGCTCTCAACACACACATCCCTCTGTAGTGCACAACATAGTTTTTTCCCTCTCTATTCTCTCCATTAATGGGGAACAAAGCAGGGAAAACCTGGCATTTAATGAGTACAGAGTGGAAACAAATAGGTTGTTAAGCCCATCAGGAAATAACAGGGATATACTGTTGTGTACTCTGCAAGAACAGGAATTAGCTCTCAAATCCACTCCTTGGCTCTGTTCTCTCTCTCTCTCTCTCTCTGTGCTCCACTCCCAAATAGACGAACATTCTCCTGACTGGTTCAGACTGTTTGTGAAGAATGAATTTAATAACATAAGAAAACAAATGAATACTATGTTTTATGATGGTGTTTCCAGGCTGCTTAAATTGCTTGGCATAAATATTGAACCCAAACTATCGTGTAAAAGCAAGGTTCAACAAGTAAATGTATATGATAGAGGGCGACTTTAAGAAACATGTAGCTTACAGTGTATGTTGGCAACAGCCTAGAGTAAAACATCTGAAGTTGCTCTCTACATACAGTATAGTATTTGAAAGGCTGCCAGAATGTGAAAAATTTGCCCATAACAAAACCTATTCTATTTCCTCTACATGAAAATATGTATTTTTCTTCTACCTCGTTTATAATGTTATTATTGTTTTATTTTCTATGCCAGCCACTTTGCCACCCATTCACAAGTAATATCTCAAAAGGTTATTTCAGCAGCTGCCCTGCCCAAGTATAAAAATACATTAATTTCATTATTTTCTTACTTTACCTCTTTACCTGTGCGAGGTACGAGAGTAATACAGATGCCTGTAGTCGCCCCGAGAATTGGTTGGGTGAAAATCTAATTAAAAAGCTGTCCAGATTCTAATGTGAGTCCGTAGCTAAAGGACAGATCAATCAGAATGTTTTTGTTGTTGTTTATATAACTGCAGAAGATCACTGTATTTACTAACAGCAGAGGTAGTCAGTAAACTGTTTTACTAACAGTAGAGGTAGTCAGAAAACTGTTTTACTAACAGTAGAGGTAGTCAGAAAACTGTTTTACTAACCGTAGAGGTAGTCAGTAAACTGTTTTACTAACAGCAGAGGTAGTCAGTAAACTGTTTTACTAACAGTTGAGGTAGTCAGAAAACTGTTTTACTAACAGTAGAGGTATTCAGAAAACTGTTTTACTAACAGTAGAGGTAGTCAGTAAACTGTTTTACTAACAGTAGAGGTAGTCAGAAAACTGTTTTACTAACAGTAGAGGTAGTCAGTAAACTGTTTTACTAACAGTAGAGGTAGTCAGTAAACTGTTTTACTAACAGTAGAGGTAGTCAGTAAACTGTTTTACTAACAGTAGAGGTAGTCAGTAAACTGTTTTACTAACAGTAGAGGTAGTCAGTAAACTGTTTTACTAACAGCAGAGGTCGGTCAGAAAACTGTTTTACTAACTGTTTTAGTGCTCGTCTTGGGCATAAAATGCACTTACATATTTGTTTTGTTCTATGACTTAAAATGTAAAAACGACATCACAAACAATCACAAAAAAAGAAAACGGTTCTAGATTCAACTAAAGGAGAAAAGCTGATATGCAACTCTCTGTAGAGTCATTTGAGTAGTGGTTGGATGTCTAAATAACATCCAGAAATTACATCCACAATTTCCCTCCACAATTTTTATCAACAATTTACCCAAGATTCATGGCCCACTATCTGCCAATATCATTAAAAAGGCAACCTAAATATCACCCTGTCCCTCCACTGTACTCGACCTCCATGGCACATTAATAAATTACAACTCTATTTCCAGCCCTTACATTTTTCATGGTCTGCCTATCGATCACCCTGAACAGATACTGTATCCGAAAGAAAATGCAAAGTGACAAGGGGTGGAGAACACACACACACACACACACACACACACACACACACACACACACACACACACACACGCACACGCACACACACACACACGAAACAGGGGTGAGAGCAGAGCTATGGCATGCCCAGAAGCTCATTGCTGTAAATGATCTGACACGACAGTTAATGGCATCTAGCGCTACTCAGGGTCAGCCTTTATTAAGGCTTGGTCCTCATAGAAATCCTCTCCATACGGAGATCGTTGTCAATGTCCTTAAATAGGCCGTAACTCAGACCCCTGTCAGAGAGACAGGGAGACACAGACGCGTGCACACGCAGACACAGGCGTCATAGACAGAGGTGTCAGTCGGAATTCAGAAGAGTGGGATGCTAGAAAAAGAAAAAGGGGACAATAAAAAAAAAGGTATGCAGAAAGGAGGGGAGGAGGAAAGCAGAGCATTGTCCCGCAACGCTCTGAAATAACCAGGGAGCCAGAGCTGACAGGAGAGTGGGAGTGTGGCTGCATGGGCATGTTGGCATTTGCATGGGTGGAAAAGGGAAGGAAGGAAGGAGAAAAAGAAAGAGAGAAATTACAGGAGGTGCATGGCATCATGGAGGGAGGAGAAAGGGAAAGAGAAGGGAAGAGGAAGGGAAGAAGAAAAAGAAACGCAAAAAAAGAGAGAAATGTCAAAGCTTCCCAGTGGCTTCCAGGCAGCAACACTTCGTCTGCCATGTGGGTCACAGCTTCTACCGCGCTCCATATCATACTGAGAGCACGCAAGGATGCACACACACACACACACACCATGCACGAGAAGGGAACGCATATGCACAAGCCCACACACACACCCAAACACACACACACACACACACACACACACACCCAAACACACACACACACACACCGAGTGTCGCACTGAGAGTCATACTAAGACCTAATGCTCACAGACATTTGAAAAATGTGTTTAATGTGTCTTAAAAAAATAGACCAAAATAGAGCAGAATCAATGTCGGTTACTGTCACTGTGAATATTATAAAGGCCACGTGATGAGTTAATGAAGTGTGAAAAATACCACAAAAGGACAGTGCCGGACACATTCAGAGTTCAGAGGACATTGTGCTGGATGGATAGTTTCATCAGTTAGAAGGCCACAACATGACATGGTTGTCCCATAGACTTTGGTCAAAACTAGTGCACTGTAAAGGGAATTCAATAGGGTACCATCACTCTTTTGTTCTTTATTTCCTGTATGAATGGAAGGACCAGGTTTACCCGCTTTTACGAGGTGTATCTGTTTTATGGTGCTATCTGGGGTCTCTAGGGAGTTGGGATTTATGGAGTTAGAGTGACCTCCCAATACTCTATGTGTGGTTTTAATGGGTCGAAAGTCATGAATTACTACCCAATAAGCACACACACGCAAACACACACAGGGATGCACACGCGCAAAGGCAGCAACTTGCACATATGCACACAAAGATTATATAGAAATACACAGACACACACACACATACGCACACACACACACACACACACAAAGGGATGCACAAGTGCACACACAGTCGCACAAATGCAAGCACACACACACACAACAAATCGCCATCGATGGGTTGTTATCCATCTCAGGCCAAAGGCCACAAATGAACTTGTCATACTTCCACCCAATGTCTAACATGAGTTAGAGTCTAATTCACCAAGCCGAGGAATGTTCTTTGATAGCCTTGTAAAAATTGGATTTGAATTTACAAAATGCATAATATATGTGTAGGAGTTACTAGAATGTAGGACTTTTTCGGAATGAGTTCATTCTAATTAGAAATAGCAAGATAGAGAGAAATCTAAAAAAGAGCAATAAATAGTTTGAGAGAGATAGACCCGCGGGGAAAATATATAGAGAGGAAAAAGCACAAGCCAAATTCAAAGTTTGTGTCCAAACAAGATCTGTAACCCCTTGATAAAACCAACAGCATCAAATCCCTGTCTGGTGATAGTCCTAATCCTGATAATGGAAGCAGCTGTCTCTCTGACGGCAGCACCACCGCTTTCACACAACCATTTCATACACAGCGATCTTATCCTATATCCTCATAGAGCCATTGCTCTAGTGCAAAGGCTTTTACCTGTGTGTGTGTGTGTGTGTGTGTGTGTGTGTGTGTGTGTGTGTGTGTGTGTGTGTGTGTGCTCTACAAAGGCTTTTTACCGATCATCCTTTCCAGTGGCATTCATCATCTTGCTCAAAAAGAGCAAAAGGGGTCTGGTTGCACCCCTGTCTGTCTTACTGTCTGTCTGTCTGACTACCTGTGAGTCTGTCTGTCTGTCTGTCTGTCTGTCTGTCTGTCTGTCTGTCTGTCTGTCTGTCTGTCTGTCTGACTGACTGACTACCTGTGAGTCTGTCTGTCTGTCTGTCTGTCTGTCTGTCTGTCTGTCTGTCTGTCTGTCTGACTACCTGTGAATCTGTGATAGCCTTCAGATCTCATTCCTCGGATGACATTTGAACAGCATAACACAGTAAATGGGGAACCACAGATCAACTCCCACTTTTGTTTGTGTTCCTTTCAGAGCAGTTGCCATTTTTCTAAATTATGAAACATGAGATTGGCCACTTGTTCTATGTAAAGTAGCAGATATAAGATAGCTATTAGTAGGCAGAGAGAGAGAGAGAGAGAGAGATGTAGAGAGAGAAAGAGAGAGCGAGGGAAAGAGGGAGAGACAGCGAGATGGAGAGAGAGACTTCTACACTTAACATTTGATTTGATTGCAGGTTGGCTGAATGAGCTAGAGGATCCAGATGTCTTACTCAGTGATTTACTCTGCCCACAAGAGGCCACAAATCAAGCCTTGTATTTATTCCCTCAACAAAAAGTACAAAAAATATATATAATAATAATTGCAACATTTACTTGGAGCAAACTCTGAAAATAGCACTGCTGGGTGATTTGAAAAGTCATAGTCAATCGATCAATGACATAATAATACTTCTACCAAAAAATATTTATCTTTAATTTACAATCTGTAGAAACTAGGATAATAGAAAGGTTCAGAAATTTTGTGAAACATCACAGCACAGTTGAAAAATACATGGCAGCTGGAAATCCAAACTGGATGGTGTTCAGAGACAGATGGGAGGCATTGAGGGGTGCTGAAGGCTGGGACTGGATGGTGTTCAGAGATAGATGGGAGGCGTTGAGGGGTGCTGAAGGCTGGGACTGGATGGTGTTCAGAGACATATGGGAGGGGTTGAGGGGAGCTGAAGGCTGGGACTGGATGGTGTTCAGAGATAGATGGGAGGCATTGAGGGGAGCTGAAGGCTGGGACTGGATGGTGTTCAGAGACAGATGGGAGAGGTTGAGGGGAGCTGAAGGCTGGGACTGGATGGTGTTCAGAGATAGATGGGAGGGGTTGAGGGGAGCTGAAGGCTGGGACTGGATGGTGTTCAGAGATAGATGGGAGGGGTTGAGGGGAGCTGAAGGCTGGGACTGGATGGTGTTCAGAGATAGATGGGATGCATTGAGGGGAGCTGAAGGCTGGGACTGGATGGTGTTCAGAGATAGATGGGAGGCGTTGAGGGGAGCTGAAGGATGGGACTGGATGGTGTTCAGAGATAGATGGGAGGCGTTGAGGGGAGCTGAAGGCTGGGACTGGATGGTGTTCAGAGATAGATGGGAGGCGTTGAGGGGAGTTGAAGGCTGGGACTGGATGGTGTTCAGAGATAGATGGGAGGCGTTGAGGGGAGCTGAAGGCTGGGACTGGATGGTGTTCAGAGATAGATGGGAGGCATTGAGGGGAGCTGAAGGCTGGGACTGGATGGTGTTCAGAGACAGATGGGAGAGGTTGAGGGGAGCTGAAGGCTGGGACTGGATGGTGTTCAGAGATAGATGGGAGGGGTTGAGGGGAGCTGAAGGCTGGGACTGGATGGTGTTCAGAGATAGATGGGAGGGGTTGAGGGGAGCTGAAGGCTGGGACTGGATGGTGTTCAGAGATAGATGGGATGCATTGAGGGGAGCTGAAGGCTGGGACTGGATGGTGTTCAGAGATAGATGGGAGGCGTTGAGGGGAGCTGAAGGATGGGACTGGATGGTGTTCAGAGATAGATGGGAGGCGTTGAGGGGAGCTGAAGGCTGGGACTGGATGGTGTTCAGAGATAGATGGGAGGCGTTGAGGGGAGTTGAAGGCTGGGACTGGATGGTGTTCAGAGATAGATGGGAGGCGTTGAGGGGAGCTGAAGGCTGGGACTGGATGGTGTTCAGAGATAGATGGGAGGCGTTGAGGGGAGCTGAAGGCTGGGACTGGATGGTGTTCAGAGATAGATGGGAGGCGTTGAGGGGAGCTGAAGGCTGGGACTGGATGGTGTTCAGAGATAGATGGGAGGTGTTGAGGGGAGCTGAAGGCTGGGACTGGATGGTGTTCAGAGATAGATGGGAGGCATTGAGGGGAGCTGAAGGCTGGGACTGGATGGTGTTCAGAGATAGATGGGAGGCGTTGAGGGGAGCTGAAGGCTGGGACTGGGTGGTGTTCAGAGATAGATGGGAGGCGTTGAGGGGAGCTGAAGGCTGGGACTAAAAACAAACAAAAGATAAATACATGTAAAATGTACTGTGTCTGTAAAATGTATATAGTATGTAAAAACTGGAAGTAGAAGCCTAAGTGTTGTTGTCCATTAGTTGACTCTAATTAGGGGAGTGTGGTTGGGGAAGGGGAAATAATTAGAATATATTTAAAAAATATATATATATATATATTTATAAACATATAGATATTGAGGATTGGAAATGATGCAGACAATTACATTGATAGACGCCACAATTTGTTTGCAATATTAAAGGTGATCAGAAATATATATACAGTGGGGCAAAAAAGTATATAGTCAGCCACCAATTGTGCAAGTTCTCCCACTTAAAAAGATGAGAGAGGCCTGTAATTTTCATCATAGGTACACTTCATCATAGTATTTGGTCACCTACAAACAAGCAAGATTTCTGGCTCTCACAGACTTGTAACTTCTTCTTTAAGAGACTCCTCTGTCCTCCACATGTTACCTGTATTAATGACACCTGTTTGAACTTGTTATCAGTATAAAAGACACCTGTCCACAACCTCAAACAGTCACACTCCAAACTCCATTATGGCCAAGACCAAAGAGCTGTCAAACGACACCAGAAACAAAATTGTAGACCTGCACCAGGCTGGGAATCTGCAATAGGTAAGCAGCTTGGTTTGAAGAAATCAACTGTGGGAGCAATTATTAGGAAATGGAAGACATACAAGAGCACTGATAATCTCCCTCGACCTTGGGCTCCACGCAAGATCTCACCCCGTGGGGTCAAAATGATCACAAGAACGGTGAGCAAAAATCCCAGAACCACACGGGGGGACCTAGTGATTGACCTGCAGAGAGCTGGGACCAAAGTAACAAAGCCTACCATCAGTAACACACTACGTCGCCAGGAACTCAAATCCTGCAGTGCCAGACATGTCCCCTTGCTTAAGCCAGTACATGTCCAGACCCGTCTGAAGTTTGCTAGAGAGCATTTGGATGATCCAGAAGAAGATTGGGAGAATGTCATATGGTCAGATCAAACCAAAATATAACTTTTGATAAAAACTCAACTCGTCGTGTTTGGAGGACAAAGAATGCTGAGTTGCATCCAAAGAACACCATACCTACTGTGAAGCATGGGGGTGGAAACATCATGCTTTGGGGCTGTTTTTCTGCAAAGGGACCAGGACGACTGATCCGTGTAAAGGAAAGAATGAATGGGGCCATGTATCGTGAGGTTTTGAGTGAAAACCTCCTTCCATCAGCAAGGGCATTGAAGATGAAACATGGCTGGGTCTTTCAGCATGACAATGATCCCAAACACACCGCCCGGGAAACGAAGGAGTGGCTTCGTAAGAAGCATTTGAAGGTCTTGGAGTGGCCTAGCCAGTCTCCAGATCTCAACCCTATAGAAAATCTTTGGAGGGAGTTGAAAGTCCGTGTTGCCCAGCAACAGCCCCAAAACATCACTGCTCTAGAAGAGATCTGCATGGAGGAATGGGCCAAAATACCAGCAACAGTGTGTGAAAACCTTGTGAAGACTTACAGAAAACGTTTGACCTCTGTCATTGCCAACAAAGGGTATATAACAAAGTATTGAGATAGACTTTTGTTATTGACCAAATACTTATATTCCACCATTATTTGCAAATAAATTCATTAAAAATCCTACAATGTGATTTTCTGGATTTTTTTTAGTTGAAGTGTACCTATGATGAAAATTACAGGCCTCTCTCATATTTTTAAGTGGGAGAACTTGCACAATTGGTGGCTGACTAAATACTTTTTTGCCCCACTGTATATATATATATATTTTTTTACACGTCCAGGACTCACAGACTCAAACACTTACATTAGACTGGTTACATTAGTCTGCTAGACAATGACCAAAGACAGCACAGATAGATCTGGGACCAGGCTAGATTTACATGCATGCTGACCTGACCAATGAATGCATCAAAATGTGGACATCTGGGCCACTCAATAACTCACAATAGAATAAAAAAGTAATTTGTTAAGACAATCTGTCGAAGCAATATTGCTGAGCAATGATGCTGGCAACTGTGCAATAGTCGTTATTGTCTAAACTGAAAGCAATGAGATGATGATTAGCCTTGTTAATTAACAAGTCAATTACAACAAGAAAATGCTTTCTGAACATAAAGTAGTCCTATCCTTTCCAACATATCACTCTCTCTCTTTTACCCAAACTTGTCCTTTTACCCTGTACAATATGCCAATCCTATCACTCTCTGCAGCTATCTACCCTTATTTGTCTTGGTCAACTTGTCCCTCTGGCTGGAGTGTACGGAGGAGGCTGTAGTGTACGGAGGCAGGCTGGAGTGTACGGAGGCAGACTGGAGTGTGGCTCAGAGCGGATGGCCAGCACCATGCTAACCCTGCCCGGGCCTTGTCCAGAGGGAGCTGGGCCTGAGTTTGGACCTGAGTCTGGGCCTGATTCTGGGCCTGAGTCTGGGGCTGAGTCTGGGCCTAAGTCTAGGCCTGAGTCTGGGCCTAAGTCTGGGCCTGAGTCTGGGGATGAGTCTGGGGATGAGTCTGGGCCTAAGTCTAGGCCTGAGTCTGGGCCTAAGTCTAGGCCTGAGTCTGGGCCTGAGTCTGAGTCTGGGCCTAAGTCTAGGCCTGAGTCTAGGCTTGAGTCTGGGCCTGAGTCTAGGCCATCCGGAGGACCTGGACCTGGACCTGGATACCACCCAGGTCTCTCTCTCTCTCTCAAATTCAAATTCAAATTCAAGCTGCTTTATTGGCATGAAAAACATTGCATCAATTCATTGTAACAAAATCATGAAGAATAATAACAAAGAACGGTAGATTTAAAAAATAAAACATAATCTATCCCTCTCCTCTCTCTCTCTCTCTCTCTCTCACCTCATCCCTCATCTCTCCCCTCATCTCTCTCCTCATCCCTCTCTCTCTCATCATCCATTCCTCTCTCACCTCATCCCTCTCTCTCTCCTCATCCCTCTCTCGCTCTCCTCATCCCTCTCAATCCTCACCCCCCTCTCTCTCCTCATCCCTCTCTCTCCCTCCTCATCCCTCTCTCTTTCTCCTCATCCCTCTCTCTCCTCATCCCTCTCTCTCCCTCCTCATCCCTCTCTCTTTCTCCTCATCCCTCTCTCTCCTCATCCCTCTCTCTCTCTTAACCTCCTCCATGGTAGTATGAAGTCTTCTTTCTTTCTGTCATTGTCAGGAAACAGGAAGTCTCCATGCTGCAGTGTGATTTATTTAACCAGGCCTATGAGCTGTTATTCCCCCTCCATCAGTAAATGCAATCTCACCACGCTATTGCTATGGCCATTTGTCATTATTTAGACCCCTATTTGCCTCCAGAGGCACAAGCACCATGGGTCATTCACACGCACTCCCTCACGCACACACAGAGGCACACGTGCACACACACAAATGCACACGTACATACACACACGCACACACACACAGACACACACATACACGCTCGCCTCCCCTGCCAACAACAGTGGCCTTTAGGTCCTTCAGTAGGCTATTAGTAATGTTTTCCACTTAAGTTGAATTAATAGCACATTGCAGAAAATATATCACAAACATAACAATTTATCTTGTTGTTGATTCTCAAGTCATAAATGGAGTGAGTCCTTGTACTTAATGATTCAGAATGTGGAAAATATATTGTAATTAATGTTATTAAAACAGTTTGTGGCATATTTAGGAAATCATCCTAGGAAATATAATTTGCATGATTTATCAAACACTCAAATCCAGAGGAATTTATAGTTGGACATGCATACTTTTAATATTTATATATATTTTGTCACACTGGTCCCCTGTGGGAATTGAACCCACAACCCCAGCCAAGCAAGCGCCATGCTCTACCTACTGAGCCACACGTCTCCAGCTTTCTCTTCATCACATCATAACTTCTGGGATGATGAAATTGTATTTCATGGGCCCTAAAATATCCCTGTTAACTACACCTTTTAATTCATTAAATTATATTTGAGCTAATTTACATAGTTTCAACAGTCTCTGTGAAATGTTCTGAGAAATGGGTTATGGTTTAGTCTTGGTATACACAAATGTCACAGTTCAAATAAAGAAATCAGTCAATTTAAATAAATAAATTAAGCACTAATCTATGTATTTCACATGACTGGGAATACAGATACGCATCTGTTGGTCACATAAAAAGGTAGGGGCGTGGATCAGAAAACCAGTCAGTATCAGGTGTGACCACCATTTGCCAAATGCAGAGCGACACATCTCCTTTGCATAGAGTTGATCAGGCTGTTGATTGTGGCCTGTGGAATGTTAACCCACACCTTTTCAATGGCTGTGTGAAGTTGCTGGATATTGGCGGAAACTGGAACACGATGTTGTACACGTGGTTCCAGGCGGCTTATGGTAGAGAAATTAACATTGCATTCTCTGGCAACAACTCTGGTGGACATTCATGCAGTGCCAATTGTACGCTCCCTCAACTTGAGACATCTGTGGCATTTTGCTGTGTGACACATTTTAGAGTGGCCTTTTATTGTCCCCAGCACAATGTGCACCTGTGTAATATTCATACTGTTTAAATCATCTTCTTGATATGCCACACCTGTCAGATGGATGGATTATCTTGGCAAAGGAGAAATGCTCACTAACAGGGATGTAAACACATTTGACAAACAGTCTGTGGGGGCGTGGTTTGGCACTCTCTCTCAGATCCACCCTGGCAGAGGCATGAGGCGGATTGATACCTTCCAACCTGAAAGGCAGGTGGAGTCATACCTTCCAACCTGGCAGGGAGGAGGCATGAGGTGGAGGGATACCTTCCAACCTGGCAGTGACTTGAGGTGGAGTGATACACCCCAGCCTGGCAGCAGGGAAGAGGCAGGCAGAGGGATAGCTTCCAACCTGGCAGAGACATGAGGCAGAGTGATATATCCCAACCTAGCAAGGAGGAGGCTGAGTGATCTGACTGAAGGTACTACTTCTCAGGGCTAATTACAGCACAGGGTTGCCAGGCAACAGTAGCAATCTAGGCCCTAGGGGTCCAGAGGTGGCCAGAGTGAGAGAGTCCACTCTGAGCCAGCTAGCACCAGATGTTGGCTAAACCGCTCTGATGGCTCTCAGCCTTTCACCCCCAAACTGGAACCCCTTTTGGATGTGTTTCATTGTCACATACACTAGATTGGTGCAGTCTAATGTGTTGCTTTACAGGGTCAGCCATACTTGTACAGCACCCTGGAGCAAATTTGAGTTAAGTTCCTTGTTCAAGGGCACATTGACAGATGTTTCACCTTGTCGGCTCGTGTATTCGGACCAGCAACCTTTCAGCTACTGACCCAATGCTCTAACCGCTAGGCTACACTCACATAGACACACACACAGAGATGAAGGACACACAAACCCCATCCAAACAGACAGACGGCCAACTGAGAGGCCTGTGTGACTTTAAGTCATACGCAGACGCTATGATAATTTACTCCACTGCCACATCGCCCAGCCAGTGACCTTGAGCCTAAGAACACCGATCATTGAGCTACAGTCATCTACAGACTAAAATACCCCACTCTGTTTTATTTAAAACATCAGACCAACATTACATCATCATGCTAAATATATTGAAAATGGGTCTTTCCTTGGTCAAATAAAGACAAATAATACTGTTAGCCCAAAACAAATTGAAGCAAAAATAGACAAGGACAGGGCAAGGTGATAGAGCTTTCCTCCCTTTATTTAACAGACCACTGGAAAAGGAGCAACAATAACGCAAAACAGTTTATGCAAATGTTTTATCTCGCACCTTTCATTGAAGGCATGCCTCGGCAGGTGATACAGATCTGTTGTGTACTAGGCAGGGTAGCCTAGTGGTTAGAGCGTTGGACTAGTAACCGGAAGGTTGCAAGTTCAAACCCTCCAGCTGACAAGGTACAAATTTGTCGTTCTGCCCCTGAACAACCCACTGTTCCTAGGCCGTCATTGAAAATAAGAATTTGTTCTTAACTGACTTGCCTAGTTAAATAAAGGTAAAAAAATAAATATACCAAAACCCCTGGGGTTAAAGGGCTAAGAAGTAAATACACTGATATACTGTATGCACCATTAAAAACTAGCAGAGGACATTTAACCCATAGATTTAGAACTGAATAGATTTCTTTGTTCTTAGTCTATGATATAATGCTTATGCAACTGTCAGAGATGGCGCCTCTCTCTTGAAAACATTCAACATTCTAGACACCCACATGATATAATTGCCTGACACAGTGCGTTCTGAAGTGTATTTCCTTATTAAACTGAACACTCCACTCTCCCAATGCCATCGCAAAGACACCCACCATCTGAGAGACAAGGGAGGTAGAGGAGTGAATGCATTCTCAGTTTAATTCCACCTCACCTCGTCTCCATCGCTGTCTCTCTCTCCCTCTCTCTCTCGCCATATCTCACTTCATCCCTCGTTTCAGATCTCTCTCTGAGTCCTTGCTATGGTAATTACTCGACTGTTGTTTCTTCTCATGACAGCATGGACCCACACGTTTTCCTCCCTCTCTTCACTCTTTATCCCCCCTCCAACCCCTTCACCCATTAAACTCCTCAACACACACACGTCACCCAACACACACGCACACACACACACACCTCATCCCAGGGTGAATTATGTCCCTGGTAGAGCTGAAGAGTTATAGATTACAAGACTACCGTCCCCAGGCTTTCTCTTTATAATTACACAAACACACGCATACACATACACACACACACACACACACCTACACACACACACCTACACACACACACACACACACACACACACGAGGTGCCCTCTTCATAATTACCAGCCCTGTGAGTGCCGTGGGGACACCATGGGGCTAATTACCCAGAAAGAATCATATGTTTGTCAAGCCCCCTGTAAGCTAGTGTATGTAAACCACCACCTTTTGTCACTGAGAGAGACTGTGTGTGTGTGTGTGTGTGTGTGTGTGTGTGTGTGTGTGTGTGTGTGTGTGTGTGTGTGTGTGTGTGTGTGTGTGTGTGTGTGTGTGTGTGTGTGTGTGTGTGTGTGTGTGCGTGCGTGCGTGTGTGCGTGCGTGCGTGCGTGCGTGTCTGTGTGTGTGCGTGCGTGTGTAAACCACCATCTCCTGTCACTGTCAAGCAGCAACACAATGCCCTCCCTCCTTAATTACCTACACACAGTTCACTCAACAGTTTGTTCTGGACAGTTTAATAAGGTGAGAGTGAAGAGGAAAAGTGTGGTTGGTTTGGTTAATGAGGAGAAGAGGTCCCTTTACAACATATCAAATAAATTACATGTCATTCTCTTGATATTGGTAATAGATTAACGACAATTTTAGAGTGATATCGCGGAAATGGGAGTGTGTGGGTGGGAAATGGGTGTGTGTGTGTGTGTGTGTTGTCAAGGTGGGTTTAATGGCTGTACAGAGTATTTTCAGATGTCCAGGCTAAATGGTTTCACAACACAAAACCAATACAAAATACAGTGCTTGCACACACACACACACACACACACACACACACACACACACACACACACACACACACACACACACACACACACACACACACACGCGCCGTCTCCACTACACATCAGATGGCAACACAATTATAAAACTGCTCTCCCTTAATAACTTCTATCTTTTTTTATACACTTAAAACAGCATTAAGAGTCTACGCCATATTGCTATTAGCCCATAGAAACACATTGAATAACAGATTCATTAATGGAAAAACACAGAGCACCATCGTGTTTCTGAGTTTCTCATCTTTCCATAGAGTGGACAATTTTTTTCTAGGCCAAACTGTTCGGAAACACTACAGACGTTTTCGTGAGAAGACCGATTTTCAGGATATCTCCTGGTATGACAAACACCGCTGTAGCTCGCCCACCTTCCACTGCAGATGCAGAAAGCCGACATTGGCTGATGCGATGAATTGAGACTTAGCCCATGCAAAAAAACAGATACTGTATCTCTAGCACAATGTGAATGACTTGAGGTGCTGGGGTCATGGCTCTCTTCCCACACCAACACCTGAATAATGTAGCATTGTTGGGAAAGAGCTCATACAGTAAGTAAGCATTTCAAGGTAATGTCTACACCTGTTGCATTCGGCGCATGTGACAAATCAGTGTTTATTTTATTTGCCCACTCCCTCTTGTCCCCCCACCCTTCATTTTTCCACATCTCTCTCCTTCCCTCCCTCTTTCTTTCAGGCCCTTCCTCTCTCTGTCTCCTTCCTGTCTCACTCCTTCCCTACCTCTTCCCTATTTCTCTCCCAGGGAGTATATTAGCAGTCATACCTGCATCATTCCCCAAAACGACATAAGAAGAAACACACTGGTTCACGTGTTATAGGACAGCCTCTTGGTCAGCTGGGACCAACTGGAGGCATAGGACAGCCTCTTGGTCAGCTGGGACCAACTGGAGGCATAGGACAGCCTCTTGGTCAGCTGGGACCAACTGGAGGCATAGGACAGCCTCTTGGTCAGCTGGGACCAACTGGAGGCATAGGACAGCCTCTTGGTCAGCTGGGACCAACTGGAGGCATAGGACAGCCTTGTGGTCAGCTGGGACCAACTGGAGGCATAGGACAGCCTTGTGGTCAGCTGGGACCAACTGGAGGCATAGGACAGCCTTGTGGTCAGCTGGTACCAACTGGAGGCATAGGACAGCCTTGTGGTCAGCTGGGACCAACTGGAGTTATAGGACAGCCTCTTGGTCAGCTGGGACCAACTGGAGTTATAGGACAGCCTCTTGGTCAGCTGGGACCAACTGGAGTTATAGGACAGCCTCTTGGTCAACAGGGACCAACTGGAGGCATAAGACAGCCTCTTGGTCAGCTGCTGGGACCAACTGGAGGCATAGGACAGCCTCTTGGTCAGCTGGGACCAACTGGAGGCATAGGACAGTCTTATGGTCAGCTGGGACCAACTGGCCGTAATTACTTCTGAGAAAAGACTACACTTGGTCCCTGCTGACCAGAGAGTAGCCTATAACTCTAGTTGGTCCCAGCTGACCAAGAGGCTGTCCTATAACTCTAGTTGGTCCCAGCTGACCACAAGGCTGTCCTATAACTCTAGTTGGTCCCAGCTGACCAAGAGGCTGTCCTATAACTGTAGTTGGTCCCAGCTGACCACAAGGCTGTCCTATAACTCTAGTTGGTCCCAGCTGACCAAGAAGCTGTCCTATAACTCTAGTTGGTCCCAGCTGACCACAAGGCTGTCCTATAACTCTAGTTGGTCCCAGCTGACCACAAGGCTGGACAAGAGGAATACCTATGTGGGGATGCTGTTCAACACCAGTCACCAAGCTCGGGACCCTGTAACTGAAGCTTTGAGTGTGTCAAGAACTGCAACGGTGCTGGGTTTTTCACACTCAACAGTTTCCCGGGTGCAACAAGAATGGTCCACCAACCAAAGGACATCCAGTTAACTTGACACAACTGTAGGAAGCATTGGAGTCAATATGGGTCAGCATCCCTGTGGAACGCTTCCGGCATCTTGTAGAGTCCATGCCCTGACGATTGAGGCTGTTCTGAGGGCAAAAGGAGGTGTAAAGCAATATCAGGAAGGTTTTGTACACTCATTGTATATTCTCCTATCACTCCTGCACTAACACTCTAACACTCAAATAAACTATCACTCTGTCACGGGCGTCGTAAGAAGTGGACCAAAGCGCAGCGTGATGAGCGTACATATTCCTTTTTATTAGAATGTCGCCAACAAAAACAATAAACAATTTCTTAAACACGACCGTGAAGCTTAACAGGGCTATGATGCCTCTAACAAAGTTAACTACACACACTGAAAAGGGGGAAAAGGGCTACCTAAGTATGATTCCCAATCAGAGACAACGATAGACAGCTGTCCCTGATTGAGAACCATACCCGGCCAAAACATAGAAATAAAGAAACATAGAATGCCCACCCCACATCACATCCTGACCTAACCAAATAGAGAAATAAAACGTCTCTCTAAGATCAGGGCGTGACAGTACCCCCCTCCCAAAGGTGCGGATTCCGGCCGCAAAACCTGCATCTATCCGTGGTGGCGGCTCAGGTGCGGGACGTAGACCCCGCTCCACCTCTGGCTCACCCCGCTTTGGTGGCGCCTCCGCCGACCCCGGACTGGGGACCCTCGCTGCGGGCCCCGGACACCAGAGACAGTGCGCACTGCCGGCGCAGGATATCCTGGGCCGTAGAGACGTACTGGCGCCCAGATGCGCTGAGACGGCACCCGCCGACCTGGCTGGATGCCCACTCTAGCCTGGCTGATTCGGAGAGCTGGAAGGTAGCCCACCGGGCTGTGAACACGCACTGGAGACACCGTGCGCTCCACCGCATAACAAGGTGCCTGACCAGTACAACGCTCGCCACGGTAAGCACGGGGAGTTGGGAGTTGGCTCAGTTCTCCAACCTGACTCAGCCAAACTCCCCATGTGCCCCCCATACATTTTAGGGGAGAGCTGCCTCTCGTGCCTGTTCCGTTGCCGTGACTCCTGGTAGCGAAGTCGTTCCTCCCTCGCTTCAGAATGTTTCCATGGCAGGGTCTTGTCCCCTGCCATAACCTCCTCCCATGTCCAAGATGTCCTCCATTCTCTCTTCTCCCGGGCCCAGGATCCCTGCTCCTCCTGGCCACACTGCTTGGTCCCTTGGTGGTGGGTAGTTCTGTCACGGGCGTTGTAAGAAGTGGACCAAAGCGCAGGGTTGTGAGCGTACATATTCCTTTTTATTAGAATGTCGCAAACAAAAACAATAAACAATTTCTTAAACACGACCGTGAAGCTTAACAGGGCTATGATGCCTCTAACAAAGTTAACTACCCACACCGAAAGGAGGGAAAAAGGGCTACCTAAGTATGATTCCCAATCAGAGACAATGATAGACAGCTGCCCCTGATTGAGAACCATACCCGGCCAAAACATAGAAATAAAGAAACATAGAAAACAAAACATAGAATGTCCACCCCACATCACACCCTGACCTAACCAAATAGAGAAATAAAACGGCTCTCTAAGGTCAGGGCGTGACACACTACAACACTCTAACACTGACACTAACACTCAATGGTGTTACTGAAATAAACTAACACTCAAACACTCTAACAATAACACTCTAATGCACTAAAACTCTTAACACTCTAACACTGACTCCAACACTCTTAAACTGACACTAACACTCTAATACTCATCCCGAATCTGTCAAGCAGGTGTGATGTTCAGATGTACCGATCCTGTGCAGGTGTTGTTACACGTGGTCTACCACTGTGAGGACGATCAGCTGTCCGTCCTGTCTCTCTGTAGCGCTGTCTTAAGCCTCTCACAGTACGGACATTGCAATTTATTTCCCTGGCCACATCTGCAGTCCTCACGCCTCCTTGCAGCGTGCCTAAGGCACGTTCACGCAGATGAGCAGGGACCCTGGGCATCTTTCTTTTGGTGTTTTTTAGAGTCAGCAGAAAGATCTCTTTAGTGTCCTAAGTTTTCATAACTGTGACCTTAATTGCCTACCGTCTGTAAGCTGTTAGTGTCTTAACGACCATTCCACAGGTGCATGTTCATTAATTATTTATGGTTCATTGAACAAGCATGGGAAACAGTGTTTAAACCCTTTACAATGAAGATCTGTGAAGTTATTTGGATTTTTACGAAATATCTTTATATACAGTCAAAAGTTTGGACACATCTACTCATTCAACGGTTTTTCTTTATTTGTACTATGTTCTACATTGTAGACTAATAGTGAAGACTTTAAAACTATGAAAGGACACATGAAATCATGTAGTAACCAAAAAAGTGTTGAACAAATGAATATATATTTTAGATTATAGATTATTCAAAGTAGCCACCCTTTGCCTTGATGACAGCTTTGCACACGCTTGACATTCTCTCAACCAGCTTCACCTGGAATGCTTTTCCAACAGTCTTGAAGGAGTTACCACATATGCTGAGCACTTGTTGGCTGCTTTTCCTTCACTCTGCAGTCCAACTCATCCCAAACCGTATCAATTGGGTTGAGGTCGGGTGATTGTGAATGGCCAGGTCATCAGATGTAGCACTCCATCACTCTCCTTCCTAGTCAAATAGTTGGGCTGGAATAATACATTGTGGCCTTTCTCTTGAATTTCAAAGATGATGGTACAAAAAAAATATGAAAGAAGGGTTGGTTTATTCTTTGCATTATCTTTTACCAGATCTATTCTGTTATATTCTCCTACATTCCTTTCACATTTCCACAAAGTCCAAAGAGTTTCCTTTCAATTGGTGCCAAGAAAATGCATATCCTTGCTTCAGGGCCTGAGCTACAGGCAGTTAGATTTGGGTATGTAATTTTAGGCGGAGAAAAAAAGGGGATATCCTTAAGAGGTTTTAAAGTAATGATGGACTGTCGTTTCTCTTTGCTTATTTGAGCTGTCCCATCCCTCTTCTCCCTCAATCCCTCATTACTAACCTCCTGAGTGACTGTGGTCCTTGTGGTTCACCCGACTGGTCATTAATAACGCTGGCTGCTCTGTTTTCGCCGCCTCGCCATCCTGAGCATCGCCTCTCCCTGTCACCCTGCTACAAATTAATTATTTTTATTTATCTCTGGAACCAAGGCCAGCCAGTAGGAGGCACCCAGTACCAGGCATGTGTCCCAAGTGGCACTCTATTCCCTATATATTG
>NC_143041.1:35509946-35517446 GCF_057628025.1 Oncorhynchus mykiss
GGGAAGGAAGGATCAACCTCCACAGTACCATAGCTAGCCACATGGCGAGTGCTTGAAGGATCATTCACCACTGTACCATAGCTAGCCATACGATGAGGGAAGGAAGGATCAACCTCCACAGTACCATAGCTAGCCACACGATGAGGGAAGGAAGGATCGTCCTCCACAGTACCATAGCTAGCCACATGACGAGGGAAGGAAGGATCATCCTCCACAGTACCATAGCTATCCACATGACGAGGGAAGGAAGGATCAACCTCCACAGTACCATAGCTAGCCACATGACGAGGGAAGGAAGGATCAACCTCCACAGTACCATAGCAAGCCACACAATGAGGGAAGGAAGGATCGTCCTCCACAGTACCATAGCAAGCCACACAATGAGGGAAGGAAGGATCAACCTCCAAAGTACCATAGCAAGCCACACGATGAGGGAAGGAAGGATCATCCTCCACAGTACCATAGCAAGCCACATGACGAGGGAAGGAAGGATCAACCTCTACAGTACCATAGCTAGCCACATGACGAGGGAAGGAAGGATCAACCTCTACAGTACCATAGCTAGCCACATGACGAGGGAAGGAAGGATCATTCACCACTGTACCATAGCTAGCCACACGACGAGGGAAGGAAGCATCATCCTCCACAGTACCATAGCAAGCCACACGATGAGGGAAGGAAGGATCAACCTCCACATTACTATAGCAAGCCACACGATGAGGGAAGGAAGGATCGTCCTCCACAGTACCATAGCTAGCCACATGACGAGGGAAGGAAGGATCATCCTCCACAGTACCATAGCTAGCCACATGATGAGGGAAGGAAGGATCGTCCTCCACAGTACCATAGCTAGCCACATGACGAGGGAAGGAAGGATCAACCTCCACAGTACCATAGCTAGCCACATGGCGAGTGCTTGAAGGATCATTCACCACTGTACCATAGCTAGCCATACGATGAGGGAAGGAAGGATCAACCTCCACAGTACCATAGCTAGCCACACGATGAGGGAAGGAAGGATCGTCCTCCACAGTACCATAGCTAGCCACATGACGAGGGAAGGAAGGATCATCCTCCACAGTACCATAGCTATCCACATGACGAGGGAAGGAAGGATCAACCTCCACAGTACCATAGCTAGCCACATGACGAGGGAAGGAAGGATCAACCTCCACAGTACCATAGCTAGCCACATGACGAGGGAAGGAAGGATCATCCTCCACAGTACCATAGCTATCCACATGACGAGGGAAGGAAGGATCAACCTCTACAGTACCATAGCTAGCCACACGATGAGGGAAGGAAGGATCGTCCTCCACAGTACCATAGCTAGCCACATGATAAGGGAAGGAAGGATCGTCCTCCACAGTACCATAGCTAGCCACATGATGAGGGAAGGAAGGATCATCCTCCACAGTACCATAGCTAGCCACACGACGAGGGAAGGAAGGACCATTCTCCATCTCTAGCTCTTGTTCACGTCGAGCGCCCACTTCTTTAGGGTTTAACTTCTTTTCAATCAAACAAAGAGCCTGCAGCATTTGGTTGAAGCAGAGTGTATGGACCCACCGGGACCTCTATTACTGCCCTGCATGATATCAGTGACATTTCCCCTCCTGTCTCAGTCTGTAGGGACAGAGGGGTCAGTGACCCAGCTGTGTAAATGACAGCGGCTGGGTTGAAGGCAGGCTGACAGATTGTCTGACTTGAGATCAAATACTATTTGAATTCTTTCAAATATTTTTATCATTTGGTTTAGCCTGCCTGCCCTGAACTGCAGGACGGTGGGGTTGGCAGTTTTGGGACCTTTCTATCAATTAAATTGAGCCAGGCAAGCACAATCAAGTAGAGATAAATGAATGTCAATTATTTGAAATAGTATTCCAACCCAGGTTTTGCTGGCTGGTATGATGGTGTGGCAGTGGATCAAGAATCATAGACACTCTCTATTAAAAGGTATTACATGCTACACTCACAATGACATACTCTATGTGTTGCTACCATGACGACCCTGTCTTTCATGCTCATCACAGAGGTGTGACAGTAACGTGATTTGATTAGCTTTAGCTAATGATTAGCATTAGTGAATTGCAGCTGGAAACTATAGAGCCATATTCATGTTGGAGATCACACGCTATAACACTAGCACTCGTATGAGAGAAAGCATTGGACTCCATTTGCTATGTAATTATCAACTATTGGCAGCTGGATTGTGGAGACCAAAATGAGTGACACATTCACGTTGAAGATCAAAACAGTTTCCCCCCCTATAATTACAGAGAAAATGCAGAGCAGAGATATACTGTGGGCCTAATGGAGACTGTTTAATATAAATGGTTTAAGCACAAGGCCTTTATCAAGACCGGTCCCTGGTAAGAAACTGACTAGGCCTGAAGTCATTAGTCCACATTAGTCCATGTCACACTGATCAGGGTGTAGTGGAAACCAGTGTTGATGATTGTGACTGGCTGCCTGTCTGCTTGAAGAACAGCGTGGCATGTCAGTCTACATCAGGGTCTTCTGAGCTTCGTCTGATACTGCGACCTTTATCCGCTCACTGTAGTATAGCAGACTAGAATCCTCACTGGAACAGGCAATATTCCGTGTTCATTTAATGCTAGTACTTCTGGAAATTCGCATGTAAAATTCATAAAAAGTATTAATTCATTGTGTACCAGACGTCTCAAATGTCTTATGAATATCAGGGCATCGTATAAAAATGACAATCTGTGATGAATGTTGTGTAATGAATAATCGGCTTTAGACATTTACTGACAACGCCACAATATCTAGATTTGCGTATGTACATTACATATACACCATACATGGTCTATAGCCTGCTGTTCTCGTCTTAGCTACTTTCCTCAAGGCAGACTCTCCCCAGAATCCATAATCCTCACCCCCATCGTCCACAGGGAAGACCTATGACTCAGGAGGAGGAGCTGGAGCAACCCCATTATATTAACACAGGGCACGGAACCCACGGACCACAGAACAGGGACTATGGAGCCCTTTGACAGTTCTGTTATATGACCTTCATCAGAGCTCTGGGACGTAACAGTGCCAAAGGAATTGTGGCCTTTTGGAGGTATTATATTTAGAGTTCATAACTGTATTTTCCCACAGGCACAACAGGCAGAGGAGTTAAGGCTTCTAGCCTGGAACTTTAATAACGAACAAAAAGGTTCATCTGTTTCATTCCAGGTATGCATGAACTACAGTGGTCGTTATGAAAGGGATCTTTCCACAGGAGGGAAATACCAGGGGAGAAGTATAGCGTACTGTAGCGATGCACGTACTGTATTTAAAACTGAGCTTTATGGACAAAAGTAATGCTCTCTGTCAAAAATAAAGTTTTATTGGTTTTGTGGTGCCACGTTTCAATACAGACTTCACATCTGTGATTTCATCCACAGTGTACGATCCTTAACCAGATAAGACAAAAAACTCACATTCCAATTCAGGCCAACTTTAACTTTCAAAAAGGCCAAAAATATAGAAAGAAATGAAAAAGCAACTATGCATTCATTCTACAGTCAGGGTATTTCAGTGAATTTGTGAGTCAGTGCGTCAGTCAGTCAAGCCATAATTAGACTTCATCCACAAAAAAATACCATGGCAACAGACATACATAATAGTTCCCTTCCTTCATTTAGGCAAAACAATGAGACAGCATCATCCTATCATCTCTCTCCTGTCTCCTTATGAATTGGACACGTAAAAAAATGAGGGAATTCTATTACTCTAAAATAAAATTGATTAGAAAACATAGTCCTTATAATAATAACACCATATAAATGCATCGCCTACTTTCTTAGTCTCAGGTGATATTTATGGGAATGCATCCCACATGGCACCCTATTACCTACATAGTGCACTACCCCATAGAGCTCTGGTCAAAAGTAATGCACTATATTGGGAATAGGTTGTTATTTGGGAAGCAGACATGCACCTCTTCATGAATAAGATATACAGATAATTGTCTCTATTGTGCTGATTCCACTGTGTAATTTAACTCATTACCAGGTTCATTCATCTTTTTCATCTCTAGAATTGTAATAGGTATATTTTTTATAGGTATATTTTTTTATAGGTATATTTTTTTTAGACCAGTAGCATTGAGATCTCCAAATACAATTAGACTAGGCGATCTTTGGCCTGTATTTCTATATCTCAATTCTATTAGCGAAGAGTCAGAGACTGCACTCTGTAATATCCAGTGAGATGAGAACATGGCAACGGAAGTGAAAGTTGGGAATGGAATTGATCAGAAAAGTTTTCATACTCAACTAAAATGACTTGGCTTGCACGTTGTTATCATCCTATGTCCTATGGTGAATGAAATTAATAATTGTAATATGATTTACATGATGATATTCAAAACATATACTCCTATATACTCCCGAGGTCAGAATAGCCCTGCCTAAATATATTAGAACTAATATATGGCTGCTTCCCATGCTAAAAAGCCATTGTCCTTTCCCACAAAACACAGCCTCTCTCCATATCAAAGATGCATTCACATCACATTAAATACACTGCTAGCGGTCTTGTTCATAAGCTCATAACAATGCCATTAGGTTGATTCTCTATTAGCATGCAAACACGTAACTACGCTTGTGTGATTGACACAGAACAACACAAATAATTCCACCAGTATATTATAGTTAGCTACAGTACAGCCAGAGTCATTGTGGTTCATGGGCAAGGAAGGAGAGTAGAGGTGTCTGCAGGCCTGTTTCCACACACACACACACACACACACACACACACACACACACACACACACACACACACACACACACACACACACACACACACACACACACACACACTCTGTGTCCCTGTGACCTGTCAATGGCAGGCTGGGCTAATGAGTGCCTCCACATCTCCCAGCCAGCCGGACAGCCTCTCTCCATCTCTCTCACCATCCCTCTCCCCTCCCTCTCTCTCTATCTGTCTGACCTATGAGGTGTCGCTGTGGGCGAGCTCAAAGCCAAGCGCCCGTGAAGCTAACCTTGGTTTTTTAATTCCACTGTCTCCTCCTCCCCGTCGCTATGTCCAGTGTGTGTGTGTGTGTGTGTATATCTTCATCCACCTCATTATAACTGGGAGGTTATGTGAACTTATGTCAGTATGCAGTGTCTTCTCTTCTGCCACAACAGGGCTGCATGATGCCAGCAGGAAATGTCTCTTAGTAACACTCACATAGCACAGTATGTTATTCAATGTTAACATAGCCCACAAGGTCTTCTATGTGATCTCCATCACATACCATTATACCACATCCCCTGGTTCTATAGGACTTGTTCCAATATCTTACATAACATAACACTCCATTCATACTGTTCAACTTGTTAGAACATTGTAAACACTTGCAGAACATCTCTTTAAACCGACACAAATTTTGTAACCTTCTCCACACAAACTGGGATGTGAAGCCTATGTAGGCTGTAATAGTATTTTTGTGGATGATTATATTTGTCCTATTTCACACATGTACATCTATGTATCATATGCATGTCCCAAATCTCCCTGAGACGACACCCTTGGAGAGTGGAGTCACAGCCAGGGTCTGTCATTATCAAAGGCAACCCTAGGATTAAGGACCTTGCTCAAGGGCTCGGGAATTCGAACGCGCAACCTTTCGGTAACTCTAACCACTAGGCTACCTGCCGCACTTATGTGAGACCTGAGCTGAGGCTTCAAAACGAGGCTATATTAAGAACACTTGCCGACAGACAGAATGACAGGAATAGGGAATAGAATAATGCCAAACACACAAATACTGTTTAGACCATCGACTAGACACTCATGGAGACCTGGGAAACATATGTTAACATTGCCAAACAAGATAATGAACTATTTAATAAACAAAAGTGAAATAAACAATAAAAATGTACAGTAAACATCACTCACAAAAGTTTCAAAAGAATAAAGACATTACAAATGTCATATTAGGTGCAAATAGTTAAAGAACAAATTTGGGTTGTATTTACAGTGTTTGTTCTTCACTGATTAGCCTTTTCTTGTGGCAACAGGTCACAAATCTTGCTGATGTGATGGCACACTGTGGTATTTCACCCAATAGATATGGGAGTTAATCGACATCTTTGTGGTTCTGTGTAATCTGAGGGAAATATGCGTCTCTAATATGGTCATACATTTGGCAGGAGATTAGTAAGTGCAGCTCAGTGTCCACCTCATTTTGTGGGCAGTGTGCACACTGTCTTCTTTTGAGAGCCAGGTCTGGCTAAGTGGCCTTTCTCAATAGCAAGGCTATAGTCACTGAGTCTTTACATACTGTAGTCAAAGCTTTCCTTAAGTTTGGGTCAGTTACAGTGGTCAGGTATTCTGCCACACTGTATTCTCTGTTTAGGGCCAAATACCATTCTAGTTTGCTCAGTTTTTTTGTTAATTCTTTCCAATGTGTCAAGTAATTATCTTTTTGTTTTCTCATTATTTGTTTGGGTTTAATTGTGTTGCTGTCCTGGTGTTCTGTGGGGTCTGTTTGTGTTTGTGAACAGAGCCCAAGGACCAGCTTGCTTTGACTCTTCTCCAGGTTTATCTCTCTGTAGGTGATGGCTTTGTTGTGGAAAGTTGGGAATAACTTCCTTTTAGGTGGTTGTGGAATTGAACGGCTATTTTCTGGATTTTTATAATTAGCGGGTATTGGCCTAATTCTGCTCTGCATGCATTATTTGGTGTTTTACGTTGTACATGGAGGATATTCTTGGTTGGTGAGCGGACCCCAGACCTCACAACCATAAAGGGCAATGGGTTCTATAACGGATTCAAGTATTTTTAGCCAGTGCCTAATTGGTATGTCGATTTTTATGTTGTTATTGATAACATAGAAGGCCCTTCTTGCCTTGTCTCTCAGATCTTTCACAGCTTTGTGGCAGTTACCTGTGGCGCAGATGTTTAGGCCGAGGCATGTATAGTTTTTTGTGTACTCTATGGCAACGGTGTCTAGATGGAATTTGTATTTCTGGTCCTGGCAACTGGACCTTTTTTGGAACACCATTATTTTTGTCTTCCTGAGATTTACTGTCAGGACCCAGGTCTGACAGAATCTGTGCAGAAGATCTAGGTGCTGCTGTAGGCCCTCCTTGGTTGGTGACAGAAGCACCAGATCATCAGCAAATAGTAGACATTTGACTTCAAATTCTCTCTCTCTTTCTCTCGCTCTCAGTCTATTTCAAATCTCTCTCTCTGCACAATGACTGTGGGTGATGCCATGTTCAGAAGAAGTTCATGCAGGGGAATAAGAGAAATAGCCAAGAGGAAGAGAAAGACAGCTTCTGCACTGGGTGAAAAACACAATGTTGCCCCTTAGTTACACAGATGTGGTAGAGGAGAGGAGAAAAAAAAGGATGCTTCAAAAGCGAGGAGGCTTTAACTGTTAATCCTACATTTCATTCAAATGATTTTTTTTCTATTCTACTTCAGGCAAATGGGTAAATATTGTATAACATTAAATCTTTGCCTCAGGGTATT
>NC_143041.1:36772446-36774946 GCF_057628025.1 Oncorhynchus mykiss
CTAACTCTGTGCCAGAGGAGAGGACAACATGGAGGTCCTCCAGGCATGTGTGAGTGCATATATGTGTGTGTGAGAGAGAGAGAGAGAGAGAGAGAGAGAGAGAGAGAGAGTGAGAGTGGGACAATATCCTCAGGTTTTCCCCTTCAATCCGTCCGTTAATCCCACACACTTATTCACCTCAATAAGTGAAATGAATGGAGTAACGGAAGTAGTACTCCTAGAGCTTCTTTGTGACTCATATACTCCTGGCTAATGCTACACAGGAGTGCTGTCACTGACACGGTGGCCATATCCAAAATCTGGCTTAATTTATTTAATTCAACTGTATACTCTGTACTAATCATACTGTATACTCTGTACTAATCATACTGTATACTCTGTACTAATCATACCGTATACTATTTAGAATGTGCTGTTTAGTCAAAATGAATGCAGTAAGCAACAAATGTCAGCCTACTGGGCTCATGCTACTGAGAATGCCTCATCTATTCAGCAGTAGTATTGATTCCCACCATTCCTTCATTTTGGTAAAGTGGTTCCCCTCAACTGATTATCAGCTGTTGTCAGACACACATGGGTCTGGAAATACGATTATCTTCTTCAACAGTGTGCAGCGAATTATACTAGATAAAATGCTGAAATTAGTATGACATCCTGGGATTTAAAGCATACTGAAATTACACATAGTATAAAACGTACCCTAAATTACTAGTGTTTAGCACGCAAGTACATATATTCGGACACGGCCACTGTGAAAGCTGCGCCCAGTGGATAGTGCTTCACAGGAGTGGTGGCTCACACACATACACACACAAACCGCAAGAGCTGGCTTACACTTCATCAGTAATGATGTCGAACACTCAGGGCGTACACACACTTCACATGCTTTACGTCAGTGATGATGTTACCAAAAGCTTCACTGGAAACTTGAATGAAAAATAAATGATGCACATTAGGTGCCTTCATCCTCTTTGCAGTCTATAGACCTCTTGAATGGCACCTCATGTCGGTGTCTTTCCTTCTTTCTTTCTGTCTTTCTGTCTTTCTTTTCTACTGTCTCTCTCTCTGTGTGTGTCTGTGTAAAACCTGTAAAAAGTAGGTCAGAAAGGTGCTCTCCGATGAAAGAAAACAGTTAATCCATCTTCCTCACCCTGTCTTTCCCTCCTCCTCTCCCTCCCTCTTTCACTCCCTCTCCCTCTCTCTATCTCCAGCGGTGTCTACCTGAGTGAGTGAGTGAGTGAGTGAGTGAGTGAGTGAGTGAGTGAGTGAGTGAGTGAGTGAGTGAGAGAGAGAGAGAGAGAGAGTGAGTGAGTGAGTGAGTGAGTGAGTGAGTGAGTGAGTGAGTGAGTGAGTGAGTGAGTGAGTGAGTGAGTGAGTGAGAGAGAGAGAGAGAGAGAGTGAGTGAGTGAGTGAGTGAGTGAGTGAGTGAGTGAGTGAGTGAGTGAGTGAGTGAGTGAGTGAGAGAGAGAGGAACAGAAAGGAGGAGAACCCTGAAGTGTATTTTTCTGCCTTACATCTATATTTGTTCTTTCTCTCTTTTAAATCGACAATTCATTTTTTGTGTATCTTTGTAAAATGTAGTATACTGTAGAATACTATAGTACACACTGTAGTATCCCTCAATCATGTGTAGTACTTAGTATAGTATTTTGTAGTATATTGTAGAATATTATAGTATATATTACAGTATTAGCCACAAAACACACTGTAGTAAGTACTACAGAAATGTCAGCAAAAACACTACAGTATTTTTTTACTATAGTAAATACTACAGTATTTATTTGCATATACCCTGCCCATTCTCCTCCCCCATATCCCACTTTTTGCGTCCCGTAAGTGAGAAACCTACAGTACGGAACATATATTGTGTTCCCTAAGGTTATAACAGCTAATCGACGGGAGATAGCGGTGAGGGTGGGAGAAGCCACATCATTCAGCTTCTCTCCAGAGGTGGGAGTACCCCAAGGCTCCACCCTCAGTCCTCTACTGTTTTTAATGTACGTCTGTGATATTTATTACCCAAGAGAGGGACAAGTGGCCCAGTTCAGAGATAATCTCCGTTATTGGGCCTCCTCCAAAAAACGTTGCCCGTGCTGGTAAAAAGCTACAGAAGAGCAGAACAGAGATGGAGAACTGGGCCACCCTGTGGTGGGTCAAGGTCAACCCCCTGAAGACCTAGTGCGAGGGAAGGAAGAACCTGAACCACCTGAGGGTACTCTACAGAAGAAAATTAGGTGCCTCCCCAGGAACAGCCATCAGAGTGTATCAGTGTACAGCTATTTGAATATGCTACGCAAGCCTGGTGTACCTTGGGGAGGTCTCATGTCAGAAAACATTCAAAACCATCAAGATGTCATACAGACTCCCCACGTACACAAAAACACACTAGGCACTGCAATAGAAGCTGCCATTTTAACAAATGACAATTTTACTGCACTTTTTTCCAGAGCTTAATGGAACACAAACAACATCAACAATAACTACAACCATTAATCCTCTT
>NC_143041.1:36779946-36784946 GCF_057628025.1 Oncorhynchus mykiss
TGAACCGAACCATCCTCATGAGGCCTAGAGCTCCCGTGATAAACCCAGAAATAAAGAACGTCTGTTTTGTTTTGATACTGTTTGTGAAGGATTTGAAGGATACCAACACACACATTCAAGTCATTATGCACAAACTAATACTCAGAGGTACCGTAGTTGTCACTCTGTAGGACACATACAGGGAAGGAAGACCAAAGGAAACGATCACGGAGAGACAGGAACGGAGGAAGATTAAGACAAGTACAGGGACAGAGCGATGGAGGGAGAATGAGAGAGAAAGGGACAGAGCGATAGAGGGAGAATGAGAGAGAAAGGGACAGAGAGATAGAGGGAGAATGAGAGAGAAAGGGACAGAGCGATGGAGGGAGAATGAGAGAGAAAGGGACAGAGAGATAGAGGGAGAATGAGAGAGAAAGGGACAGAGAGAGAGGGAGAATGAGAGAGAAAGGGACAGAGATAGAGGGAGAATGAGAGAGAAAGGGACAGAGAGATAGAGGGAGAATGAGAGAGAAAGGGACAGAGATAGAGGGAGAATGAGAGAGAAAGGGACAGAGATAGAGGGAGAATGAGAGAGAAAGGGACAGAGAGATAGAGGGAGAATGAGAGAGAAAGGGACAGAGAGATAGAGGGAGAATGAGAGAGAAAGGGACAGAGCGATGGAGGGAGAATGAGAAAGAAAGGGACAGAGAGATAGAGGGAGAATGAGAGAGAAAGGGACAGAGAGATAGAGGGAGAATGAGAGAGAAAGGGACAGAGATATAGCTGACAGCTGATATCTCAAAGTGCTGTTCAGAAACCCAGCCTAAAACCCCAAACAGCAAGCAAGGCAGGTGTAGAAGCACAGTGGCTAGGAAAAACTCCCTAGAAAAGCAAGAACCTAGGAAGAAACCTAGAGAGGAACCAGGCTATGAGGGTTGGCCAGTCCTCTTCTGGCTGTGCCGGGTGGAGATTATAACAGAACATGGCCAAGATGTTCAAATGTTCATAAATGACAAGCAGGGTAAAGTAATAATAATCACAATGGTTGTAGAGGGTGCAACAAGTCAGCACCTCAGGAGGAAATGTCAGTTGGCTTTTCATAGCCGATCATTAAGAGTATCTCTACCGCTCCTGCTGTCTCTAGGGAGTTGAAAACAGCAGGTCTGGGACAGGTCGCACGTCCGGTGAACAGGTCGGGATTCCATAGCCGCAGGCAGAACAGTTGAAACTGGAGCAGCAGCACGGCCAGGTGGACTGGGGACAGCAAGGAGTCATCAGGCCAGGTAGTCCAGGCATGGTCTTGGGCTCAGGTCCTCCGAGAGAGAAAAAAAGAAAGAAACAGAGAAAGAAAGAGAGAGAGAGAATTAGAAGGAGCATACTTAAATTCACACAGGACACCGGATAAGACAGGAGAAATACTCCAGATATAACAGACTGACCCTAGACCCCAACACATAAAATACTGCAGCATAAATACTGGAGGCTGAGACAGAAGGGGCCGGGAGAAAGGGACCGAAAGATAGAGGGAGAATAAGAGAGAGATTTATATATCGCTACAGCACTGAATGTAGACAAAATATTACATTTGAAATGTTTTTATTATTTTGGAACTTGTGTGAGTATAATATTTACTGTTCCTTTTTTATTGTTCATTTCACTTTTGTTTATCCATTTCACTTGCTTTGGCAATGTAAACATATGTATCCCATGCCAATTAAGCCCCTTGAATTGAATTGAATAGATGGAGAATGAGAGAAAAAGGGACAGAGAGATAGAGGGAGAATGAGAGAGAAAGGGACAGAGAGATAGAGGGAGAATGAGAGAGAAAGGGACCGAGAGATAGAGGGAGAATGAGAGAGAAAGGGACAGAGAGATAGAGGGAGAATGAGAGAGAAAGGGACAGCGAGATAGAGGGAGAATGAGAGAGAAAGGGACAGAGAGATAGAGGGAGAATGAGAGAGAAAGGGACCGAGAGATAGAGGGAGAATGAGAGAGAAAGGGACCGATAGATAGAGGGAGAATGGGAGAGAAAGGGACAGAGAGATATAGGGAGAATGAGAGAGAAAGGGACCGATAGATAGAGGGAGAATGAGAGAGAAAGGGACCGAGAGATAGAGGGAGAATGAGAGAGAAAGGGACCGATAGATAGAGGGAGAATGAGAGAGAAAGGGACCGAGAGATAGAGGGAGAATGAGAGAGAAAGGGACCGATAGATAGAGGGAGAATGGGAGAGAAAGGGACAGAGAGATTGAGGGAGAATGAGAGAGAAAGGGACAGAGAGATGGAGGGAGAATGAGAGAGAAAGGGACAGAAAGATGGAGGGAGAATGAGAGAGAAAGGGACAGAGAGAGAGGGAGAATGAGAGAGAAAGGGACAGAGATAGAGGGAGAATGAGAGAGAAAGGGACAGAAAGATGGAGGGAGAATGAGAGAGAAAGGGACAGAGAGAGAGGGAGAATGAGAGAGAAAGGGACAGAGATAGAGGGAGAATGAGAGAGAAAGGGACAGAGAGATAGAGGGAGAATGAGAGAGAAAGGGACAGAGATAGAGGGAGAATGAGAGAGAAAGGGACAGAGATAGAGGGAGAATGAGAGAGAAAGGGACAGAGAGATAGAGCGAGAATGAGAGAGAAAGGGACAGAGAGATAGAGGGAGAATGAGAGAGAAAGGGACAGAGCGATGGAGGGAGAATGAGAGAGAAAGGGACAGAGAGATAGAGGGAGAATGAGAGAGAAAGGGACAGAGATATAGAGGGAGAATGAGAGAGAAAGGGACAGAGATATAGCTGACAGCTGATATCTCAAAGTGCTGTACAGAAACCCAGCCTAAAACCCCAGACAGCAAGCAATGCAGGTGTAGAAGCACAGTGGCTAGGAAAAACTCCCTAGAAAAGCAAGAACCTAGGAAGAAACCTAGAGAGGAAACAGGCTATGAGGGTTGGCCAGTCCTCTTCTGGCTGTGCCGGGTGGAGATTATAACAGAACATGGCCAAGATGTTCAAATGTTCATAAATGACAAGCAGGGTAAAATAATAATAATCACAATGGTTGTAGAGGGTGCAACAAGTCAGCACCTCAGGAGGAAATGTCAGTTGGCTTTTCATAGCCGATCATTAAGAGTATCTCTACCGCTCCTGCTGTCTCTAGGGAGTTGAAAACAGCAGGTCTGGGACAGGTCGCACGTCCGGTGAACAGGTCGGGATTCCATAGCCGCAGGCAGAACAGTTGAAACTGGAGCAGCAGCACGGCCAGTTGGACTGGGGACAGCAAGGAGTCATCAGGCCAGGTAGTCCAGGCATGGTCTTGGGCTCAGGTCCTCCGAGAGAGAAAAAAAGAAAGAAACAGAGAAAGAAAGAGAGAGAGAGAATTAGAAGGAGCATACTTAAATTCACACAGGACACCGGATAAGACAGGAGAAATACTCCAGATATAACAGACTGACCCTAGACCCCGACACATAAAATACTGCAGCATAAATACTGGAGGCTGAGACAGAAGGGGCCGGGAGAAAGGGACCGAAAGATAGAGGGAGAATAAGAGAGAGATTTATATTTCGCTACAGCACTGAATGTAGACAAAATATTACATTTGAAATGTTTTTATTATTTTGGAACTTGTGTGAGTATAATATTTACTGTTCCTTTTTTATTGTTCATTTCACTTTTGTTTATCCATTTCACTTGCTTTGGCAATGTAAACATATGTATCCCATGCCAATTAAGCCCCTTGAATTGAATTGAATAGATGGAGAATGAGAGAAAAAGGGACAGAGAGATAGAGGGAGAATGAGAGAGAAAGGGACAGAGAGATAGAGGGAGAATGAGAGAGAAAGGGACAGAGAGATAGAGGGAGAATGAGAGAGAAAGGGACAGAGAGATAGAGGGAGAATGAGAGAGAAAGGGACCGAGAGATAGAGGGAGAATGAGAGAGAAAGGGACCGATAGATAGAGGGAGAATGGGAGAGAAAGGGACAGAGAGATATAGGGAGAATGAGAGAGAAAGGGACCGATAGATAGAGGGAGAATGAGAGAGAAAGGGACCGAGAGATAGAGGGAGAATGAGAGAGAAAGGGACAGAGAGATAGAGGGAGAATGAGAGAGAAAGGGACAGAGAGATAGAGGGAGAATGAGAGAGAAAGGGACCGAGAGATAGAGGGAGAATGAGAGAGAAAGGGACCGATAGATAGAGGGAGAATGGGAGAGAAAGGGACAGAGAGATATAGGGAGAATGAGAGAGAAAGGGACCGATAGATAGAGGGAGAATGAGAGAGAAAGGGACCGAGAGATAGAGAGAGAATGAGAGAGAAAGGGACCGATAGATAGAGGGAGAATGGGAGAGAAAGGGACAGAGAGATATAGGGAGAATGAGATAGAAAGGGACCGATAGATAGAGGGAGAATGAGAGAGAAAGGGACAGAGCAATGGACGGAGAATGAGAGAGAAAGGGACAGAGAGATAGAGGGAGAATGAGAGAGAAAGGGACAGAGAGATAGAGGGAGAATGAGAGAGAAAGGGACCGATAGATAGAGGGAGAATGAGAGAGAAAGGGACAGAGAGATAGAGGGAGAATGAGAGAGAAAGGGACAGAGAGATAGAGGGAGAATGAGAGAGAAAGGGACAGAGAGATAGAGGGAGAATGAGAGAGAAAGGGACAGAGAGATAGAGGGAGAATGAGAGAGAAAGGGACAGAGAGATAGAGGGAGAATGAGAGAGAAAGGGACAGAGAGATAGAGGGAGAATGAGAGAGAAAGGGACCGAGAGATAGAGGGAGAATGAGAGAGAAAGGGACAGAGAGATAGAGGGAGAATGAGAGAGAAAGGGACAGAGAGATAGAGGGAGAATGAGAGAGAAAGGGACAGAGAGATAGAGGGAGAAAGAAAGAGACAGAGAGATGGAGGAATATGTCTGGTTCAGAGCGTGGCTAACTCTAACACGATCACAACAGGAGACCACCTGGGGGAGGAGGAGAAGAGGGATGAAGGGATGGTGAGAGGGGTTAGGTGGATAGGTGTCAGAGCTGCTAAT